>NC_037670.1:61772769-61858756 GCF_003255815.1 Theropithecus gelada | reverse complement strand
TGTGTGGGTGGCCTGTGGGTGTGGGTGGCCTGTGCGTGTGGGTGGGCCGTGTGTGTGGGTGGCCTGTGGGTGTGGGTGGCCTGTGGGTGTGGGTGGCCTATGCGTATGGGTGGGCTGTGTGTGTGGATGGCCTGTGGGTGTGGGTGGCCTATGCATGTGGGTGGCCTATGCGTGTGGGTGGGCTGTGCGTGTGGGTGGCCTGTGGGTGTGGGTGGGCTGTGTGTGGGGGTGGGCTATGCGTGTGGATGGCCTGTGCGTGTGGATGGCCTGCACAGGCTTAGACCAGGCTTGTTCCCCATTGTCTGTTTTGTGCCTTTCAGTGTGGCTTCTGTTGAACGCACGCACCATCCTCCAGCTAACACAGTCACAGCACGAAACAGAAAACGCCTGGCTTCCTCTGCCTGTGAGTGGCTCAGCCTGGGAAAGAATGGTTGCTATTTACGCAGGGACTCCTGTGCATCTGTACTCGGTTGTGAAGTCATTAGCTTACCAACCAGGGAATGCCTTTCTCAAACATCTGTGCAGATGTCATGTGGTTGAGTCTGAGACTCAGGTGCATGTGGCAGTTTAAAAAGAGCAGGGCTTCTGCACAAGTCTAAAGAGGCCATCAGAGCTGGGAACCTGCCCGGCTCCTGCTGGGCACACCCATAGCAGGTGCTCCTGGCTGGCAGTGCATGCAGGCTGGGTAATCCAGCTTTCCGTCCTCTCACCCCCTCCAGCGGGAGGCAGGGCGAGTCCTTGGGACTCAGCAGGGAATGAATCACAGTGCACACAACTCAAGCTTCCTTTGATCCCTCCAGGTTGAAAAAGCTGCATGTGCCCTGGCAGGAACTGTTTATAAAATGAAAGAATATATATATGAAAACATTTCTGCCATTTCCAAGGTCATCGACCATAGCTCCAAATGATTTTAGCTTAAAACCATCACACATTTACTAAGTTTCAGGATGCCACTTGTTAATCCCCACATCAGCTGGAAGCTCCCAGCCGGGTTTTTATGCTGAGAGCTCTTCAACACGCAGCAGAAGGCTTGAAATCCACTCACTGAAAGTCAGAGGATCTTAGGTGACACGGTGCAGTGAATGCGAATCGCAGGTGTGGGGCCCAGGTAGCTGAATTAAAACTTAAGTCTATAGGTGACAGCTACTGCCCAGCCAGGCTGGTCAGGCTGAGGTAGACAGGGACCGCATGCTGAAAAGGGAAAATTCACGCATCTCTGTACTTTCCCAGACCCCGAGTTCAAAACCACTATGCTTTAGGTTTCTTCCATCTTTCCAGCTGGAAACGTCATCTGTGGACATGAAGGTATAACAATTTCTTACTGTCCAAGAAAAGTGGACTGGGAAATCCACAGTGATCCTGAGGCCAGCTGACCTGAATGGCACGCCTACAGCATGGGTGCCTGTTTACCATGTTGGCTACTCTGGCTGGCTGCTGGCAACCCGCATGTGCTTAAACGGAATTTCAGAGAGAAACCAGGCACACCCGGCTCTCCTGGCTCAGAGAGTCTGTTTATGCTGCAGGCAGAAGGGAGTTGCCACTCTCTTTCCATGAGATTCTTCAGCAATAGGATGTTTGCTTCGTCCTGTTTACAAACTGTACATAAGCTGCGTCTAGTTTGTGTCTGGCTACTTATTTGCAGCCACAGTTGTAGACTTCCCTCTACCAAGGGAAGAGGAACCATGACTTTCTTGTTCATCACTGGTAAGTGAAGTGCTGGCCCCAGGGAAGGAATTCGGTCACCACCGTGTGCGTGAGTGCCTGAGTGTGTGAGTGAGTGAGTGCGTGAGTGCCTGAGTGCGTGAGTGAGTGAGTGAGTGAGTGAGTGAGTGGAGTGAGTGAGTGAGTTGGGATTCAGCTGCCGAGTCAGTGCCCAGCTTCATAGCAATAATAAAAAGTCAGAAAGATGTCCAGAAACAAATGCCCATAAAATAACTGAGTGCTACCGCAGCCTGCAGAACTGGTTACCAGAGAGGAATGAGGAATCCTCGCATCCTATACCAGCTCCCACATCCCTGAGTCCCACACTAATCTGATTTAAGCCCTCATTTTCTAAACATGCCATGATCCAGCCACCATGCCACGCTGTGTATGTTCAATACCCCCGGCAACTTCATATGATAAGCGTATTCTCCCCATTTTACAGACAAGGTAGCTGAGGATCCGACCAGTTAAGTAACCTTCTCACAATCACACAGCTTGAAAAGACTGGAATTCTAGCCCAGGTCTTTCCGAGCCTAGGACACCACCTACACATTTTGCACCACTGCCTCCATCCATAATTACTTCCTGAAAACAAAAGACATCAGGGCTCCTGGCAGACTGATGTTAGGATGTCTGGACTCCTCGACACATACTAGAACGCTGGCATCCTGCAGTGCTGGCTGATGAGAGCGGTCAGGTTAGAGAATACTCTGCAGTGAAGGTTTCCAGCACATAATTGCAGAGACACCCCGTTTACTCTGATGTGGGATCTGGACAAGCCTTCTTTGCAAATTCAGTTGGGCCTCCAAGAACTTCCTTCAGTGCTCAAGGTTCCACGAGGCTCAGATGGACTCATGGGGACTGTGTTCAACTGCCTCAGGAGACAGAGGAAGAGCTGGAGTCACAGCGAGATGGAAGGACGTCCCCAGGTGTGACATGAGGTAGGTGGCAGAGCTGGGACAAGCCCCAGGTCAGTCTCGAGCATCCCTGAATACTCGAGTCAGGTGCTTCTTTGAGTATCTGATGAAGGCCATGGACCTTCTTCTAGGCAAGATGCACTCCAGCCTGCCTGCCACCAGCCAGGAGCACCTGCGATGGGTGTACCCAGCAGGAGCTGGGCAAGGTCCCAGCTCTGATGACTTCCTTAGACTTGTGCAGAGACCCTACTCTTTTTAAACTGCTACATGCCCCTGGGTCTCAGACTCCCAAGCCTCTTCCTTGTACATTATTTCTGTAAACCATCCTGATGACCAGGGACTCCAGATTAAGACTCCATGTAATACCTTCTCTTGGAGTTCAGCACCTCCCAAGCTCAGGGCAATGTTCCTGTGAAGACAAGAATTCCTTCTAATAGAGGAGAAGAGCTATCAGAGGAAAGTCCCATCAAAGTTTTCCCTACTTTCTTGGCCCCTGCAAACAAAACGGAAAGCCAGAAAAACAGTCAACAGAAGATCCAGAGAAGTAAGGGCTGAAATATGTGTGTATGAAACAATCACACTGCAGCCTGCAGAATCGCGGCATAAAAACAATAAATATCACACTGGTGCAATCAGCCAGGGAGAAATGACTTTACCCATCAAAACACCACATTTCAGGGCACACAAAGGCACTGCCTGCTGAAAGTCTGCCCCAGGACACTCCACAGCTCAACACCATCCACCGCATCCTGGTGACATGCTCTAGAGCTGGAAACACATGAGGTCAAATCCAGCCATGATGTGGCCAGGCTGTGCATCTGCCCCAGATAAGCTCCTATAATCTGTAGGCCTCAGTTTCCCCAAGAGCTGAACAGAGAGAGATTTCAGCTTTTATCAGCTGAGTTTATGTGAGGATTAAATGAGATGACTCTTGTAAAGTTTCTGGTAAGACACCGAGACACAGGTAGCACTCAATGACTGGTGGTAATTACAATTTTTTTTTACTATTATTATTAGCATCCTTACTCTTTCTATTAAAAACAAAGAAAAGAAGCAAGCCTCTTGTCTCTGCAAGGGTAGAGTAGAAGTTGTCTCCTTAAAATGCCTAATAAAAGCTCATTTATGCAGCAAACGCATTCATAACTGCCTAAGAAATCCTACACAATAGAATTTCACAGCTTTGACCCGGGGGTGGGGGAAGCTTTCAGTAATTCAACATAAAAAGATTAGCTTTCTAGATAGGATTCTCTAAGACATAATAACAAAACATATCCATAACACTCACCAAACTAAACTTCAGGGCCTCTAGATATGGGAACGCTGATATCTCACAACACATCAAGTAAATATTCAAAGAGGAACATTTGAGAGCCCAGTCCCACAGCTATTACTCAACTACCAGCAAGTGAAGAAAGAGCCTGTCGGTGAGGATCACTTAACTATCAGCAAATACTCCATGCTCATGCTGAGCAGAGCAACCCCTGCTCCAAGTTTCAGATAAAAACAAGAGTTACTACATTGTTCAATATTATAGAAAAAGGATATCTCCTTCAAAAAAAAAAAAAAAAAAAAAAGCAGTGCTAGTTTACAGTGAAGTTTGAACATTCTTAACAACTGAAATGGAACAGATCAGAGAAAACTTACTGATTCCCAAACCACCAGGCAATGTTTGCACACATCCCAAGCTGCCCCTGCCCTCGCCTGGAGTGGGTTTGCTTTGCCCCCTAAAAGGAGTGCAAAGGGCTTTCTACCGCACCGCCAATGCCGTTCCAGGAGCTAATAGACAGAAACCGCTCCTTGGGCTTCCCTGGAAGAGGAGTGCAGAATGAAGCAGTGCCCTGAGAACTAGCAGAGGCATCTGATCCAATCCAGCTAGTGACTTATTCATAAATGTGCCACCTGATGCAGCTTTTCCCAAGCAAGCCTGCGGTGCCGGCACCTATACTCCCGGCAATGGAAATCTCAAGTCATTTTGCAGAAAGACAGCGAGTGAATTGTCTTGGTTCACTTGTTCACAAACCCTCCAAGCCTGGAAAATGAGAACGAGACTGCAAGAGTTGTGAGGGAGGAAGGGCAGAATTCGCCTTTCATCGGGATGCCTGGCAGCAACCTTGCTTCCTTTTCCCAAGGTGCATTCGTCCACCACCTTCTAGCAGTTTTCCAGGGCAGTCAGCCCAGGTGATCCCTTCAGGAGAAAGCCTAATTATACCCAGAGAGACGTGGCAGCTCTGTATCTTAGCTGACCAACCTCAGCATTTGTTGAATTTGTATAAAGCAATTCTTCTTGCCACCTCTCAGGCATGATTTAGTACACTCTTTTCCTAAAGGAGTTCGATTTTTTTCTTCTCTTCTCCCCCAAAACTATGCAACCAGAAGCTCATTGCTTTCTTGCAGCCAGTCTCTATGTGGCAGCGTGGACTGTCAAGCTTGAAAGCCATATTTGGTTTCTACCAGACACCACTGTCCCAGGACTACAAAGACATGGCCAAACTGCTCAACGTGTGCAGATGGATACGTCCTGAGCTTGACGGGCTCTCAGCTCCTGTCCAAGCAAGGGCCCGAAGGTCCCAGCAAGGGCCCGAAGGTCCCAACAAGGGCACAGCAGGTTTGGGGATGGAGGGATCTGACCATGCCTCCAGATCACACCCCCACCTTTAGCCCCTGCTGCCTTATCTGTGCAGGCTGCAGTATCACCTGAATTTAACCGTGTCCCTGACTGGCAGCCCCCAGAGTTCTGATTGACCTCCCTCCCCTACCAGGGAGGGGGCATGGCCAGGCCAGCACAGCCCTGAGAAGCAAGGAGTGTGCCCCTGGCTGGCCCCATCATACACACACCTCCTCCAAGCTTCTCTCCTACGTGGACACCACACATGCAGCACACTGCCATTTCGCTGCCACAACCTGAGGAGACTGCACCAGTCTGCTGGTTTCCAGGCCTAACGACACCCAATGAAGAGCTCTCCAAGGCACCACTGCCTCTCCTGCCTCTCCATTTCAGTCACGGCTTCATTATGTGCTAAGGTTTCTACCTCATTGTCATCTCCGTCTCTTCTTCCTCCTGAGGCCAAAGATTGCCAAGTTGATTCCAGCTCTGCCAAGACTCAAACCCAGCCCCTCCTTTCCCCTGCTCCTGCCCCACTGTTGCCCCTTTCCCTGCACATGGATTCTATCTGACTTCCTGCTCACCCCTTCCTACCATCTCTACTCCACTGTTACTCGGGATGTTGTCTTCTCTCCCCTAGACTCTCACAGTGGACTCCGAAGGAATCTCCTGCATCACCTGCCTCCCCTTCTCTAGTCCTACTTCCACACACTGAAGATGAAGATTCCTCAAGGATGGTCCATCTGGCCATTCTTCCTAATGCAAATACTTTAGTGGTCCCACTGCCCACTGGGTCAAGCCCAAACTCCTCTGTCTGATCTGCCTCGGACTTCAAGGCTGTTTCCCCACACCCCTCATCGCCCACACCATGGTTACTTGAACCCTGGCGTTTCTGCATGTGGGGCAGATCCCCTGCCATCCTGTCTCCATCAACCCTCACCAGTCTTCAGGGAGTGAATGAATGGAGTAAAGTCACAAAAGAGGAAGACACACAAGACTTGACTCTAGAAGTGTCCCATAATGGCGGTGGAGATCGAAGGGGTACTAGGGGAGAGAGGACCTTAGGGAAATGACTGGAAGAGGCGTTAACACTGCCTGGGTTCAAATCTCAGCACCACCACTGACTAGCGAGTGAACTAACACAATGTATTTAACTTCCTTTGGGCTGTATTTCCTCATCTGTATAATGGGATAACTACATCTTCTCCACAGGATTAGGCAAAAATTAAGTGATTTCATTCTTGCAAAACCTGTGCCACAGTGGCTGGGATCTAAACCTTCAGTTAGTGTAACTATTGTAACCTAGTGTCAAATCAAACCCATCTGTTCTTACCTATTTGCTCTAGTGCAGAGGAAACCCCAGTGTGCTTCCCTTACCCGTCTAACATGCTAAAGAGAAGATGAACGACTGGCAAAAAGAAGTGGTGTCTCCATGGCCAGCAGGTCTGTCTAGTAAGGACATCACAGTGCCTCCTCCCCTCACGTGGTGCCTCTCCATCCTCTACCAAACCAAGCAGAGGGTCCTGGGGAGCCATACGCAGGGCTGGGTCAAGGGCCACAGACATGGAGCTGCAGAACTGCAGGCCTGAAGCTGCTCGGGAGCACTGTGATGTGAGTTTTTGGATCAGGGAAGTGCAGGAGCTTGAAACAAATGCCTGTGTCCTAAGGAGGACCAGAGGGTGGCTGGCCAGGGCTGTCCACAGCAGCATGTGACAGAGAGGTCAGAAGGTGGTGCCTGGAAGCAGGTGGCTGCTGCAGTTATTAGGTGACCCAAGAGGACTCAGAAGGAGCCTGAATCAGAGGGCTGGGTGCAAGGTGGGCCGAGCCAGGAGAGGCTGTGGGCTCACAGGGCAGAAGCTAAGGGTGGGACCCCCACACACCCGCAGATTAAACCCCACAAAAGCACCTGGCACCAGACCTGTAGCACCAGAAGGTATGCTGACCACCAGCAAAGAAGAGCTCCTGCCCCTCATCCCCACCCAGCCATGGAAGCAGCACCCCAGGGGGAGGGGACCCAAGTCTGACAGCAGCCACCCAGGCCTGGGATCCTGCCATGGTCGGACCTGAGACCACGGTGGAGGGTGGGATGGGGAGAGCTTCAGCTGGATGTGGGATTGACGCTATCATTCAGAAGAGGCTGAACTTCCTAACCTCTGAGAAATGGGACTGTTCTGGTAGACGACGCAGAGCTGAGTGCTGTGGGCTGCCGAGACACCTTCCCGGATAGAGAATCAGGAGAGAAAGACTATAATCTGTTGAGTCTAATCCATTCCACAAACCGCTACACATGGTCACCTTTGTCATCATTATTTTCTTAGTCAAAAATGGAAGTCTCCCCTCATCCCCCCAAAAAAGGAAGAAAATAATAAAAAAGTAAAAGCACAGAATCACCATACAATATCAGTCTCTTCCTTTTGTCTTTTCTGGGGCACCATGAGGGGAGGGCAGAGTTGAGAGTTCCCACAACTCATCTGGCTATGGACTCCAGAAGGGGTGGAAATGGAACCACACTGATGACCCAGAAAGCAGAGCCACGGAGAGGCTCCCACCAGTGCACCCCTACATTGAGATTTGGCCAGCAGGGGGATTCTTATTTTCTTAAGAAATAACTACCAGGGCCAGGCACGGTGACTCACACCTGTAATCCCAGCACTTTGGGAGGCCAAGGCGGGCGGATCACGAGGTCAGGAGACTGAGACCAACCTGGCTAACACAGTGAAACCCCGCCTCTACTAAAAATACAAAAAACTAGCCGGGCGAGGTGGCGGGTGCCTGTAGTCCCGGCTACTTGGGAGGCTGAGGCAGGAGAATTGCTTGAAACTGGGAGGCAGGGGTTGCAGTGAGCCGCGATCGTGCCACTGCACTCCAGCCTGGAAGACAGAGAGACTCCATCACAAAAAAAAAAAAAAAAAAAAAAAAGGAAAGAAAGAACAATCAGATATTTTTATGACTTTCTCCTGAATATTTATTCAGTTTCTTCCTGGGCTGTTTGGCCATGAACATCCACATTGCATGAAAAGTACTAGAGACGCTATGTGTGAGTTTAATGATTAAGGCATTAAATCGTAGATAATTATGCAAGTGACCAGGAGTAAATTTGACCACACATAACCATGGAAATGACAAATAGTCCACAAGAGGTGTAAGAGAAAATAAATACAAACAGCCATTAAGCTCTTGAGTATGTCAGAATGAATTTTTACAAATATTAATTTTAACAATTATTTAATGGCTTCATCACGTATTTGGGGCATAACAGGCATCTAATTATGTGTAGTGACAGAAAACACCTTGGTTTTCCACGAGCATCTGCAGAGACAGGCTGGCCAAATCAGTGCTGCCTTCAGCTCAGAAGACCCATGGCAAAACCGACAATTTTCTTCTGGATTCTACTCACAGAACCGGCAAGGGACAAGAAAAGTCAAAAGAACAGAAACGCCAGACCTAGAAGGCAAGAACATATTAAGGATGGTGATTTGCTTTCACCAAGCCACTCAAAATGTTTGTTTTTTCCTTCAGTGGGGGAGAAAAAAAAAGAGCAGAGCTGTATTGAGTTCCTTCCAGCAAAGTATAGAAAAGAGAACCAAACCGAGTGGAAATCCTAAGACAAAAACTGCAGAGCGAGACGTGAGACAGGAGGCCGTGCACTCTGAAAGGCATCTCTGCTGCCTGCTGATAAGCCCCATCCATTTCTATGTACTTTTGTCAATAACTGAAAAGCAGTGAAATCTGACTAGCCTGCTCTCCACACAGCCCGTAACTGATTGGAACTCAACAGAGCTGTGAGAATTTCTCAGGAAAATGAACCCAACTCCCTTCACTTGGGGCCACAGACTCACATGACACCACAGTTCAGGGAAATGGATGTCTGCAGGATGCGCACACGCCAGTGTCTAATGGAGAGTGCCTGATTTCCAGTCCTTGGTTTTGACTACTTCATTGCAGTCCGGCTAACAAACTTGTGTATATTTGCTATAAAAACAACCAGACCGTGGTATTTATTACCTCAAATGTAATCACCTTACAATCTTATTTCTGCCTCTATTAATAAGTAGAAGTTTCACTGCTTAAAATAAATGGCAAAAGTATTTTACTTAGAATGGTATTATTCTATACTGAAAGATACCGTCCAGTAAGAAAAGCAGAAAGAAGGAGATGTGAAAATACGCAGAAATAGAGGCCCAGAGTCGGCCTGTTTTGATACTGGTGTTTTCTGAGCTAAGAGCTAAGTGGTGGGTACCTTTAATTCTCCGTTGAAAATATGACACTTGATCACCTCATCGTGAACCGTTTCTCAAAATAGAGACTGGGCCTCCCAAAGGATCCCTGGGCTGGTGAAACCTGAGCTGAGCGGCTCTGACAGGCACTGCTGAGCAGCCGTGTGGCCTCCAGGCACTTCTCGTCCACTGTTAGACCTGTGGCCACCCACCCTTGGGCACAGCCCTGCCTGGCAAGGCCAGACCTGGCATTGGGCTCACCCACTTCCCAAATACCACCAGCATCAGGAGTTCTGAAAAGGCCAGGTGCAGTGACTCACGCCTGTAATCCCAGCACACTGGGAGGCCTAGGCGGGCAAATCACTTGAGCTTAGGAGTTCGAGACGAGCCTGAGCAATGCAGCAAAACCCCCTCTCTACGAAAAATACAAAAACTAGCCGGGCGTGTTGGTGTGTGCCTGTAGCCGCAACTATTCTGGTGGCTGAGGTGGAGAATTGCTTGGGCCCAGGAGGTGGAGGCTGAAGTGAGCAGAGATGGCACCACTCCACCCTAGCCTGGGTGACAGATCAAGGCCCTGTTTAAAAAAGAAAGAAAGAAAGAAAAAGAAAAGAAAGTTCAGAACACAGAACCCTGACTGAAGGGCCACTGGTAAACAGCAGGCTGGACTAGGCCAGGGCACACGCTGTGGCACATGTTGCTTGGGTTTACCACCTGAACCTCAGTTACCTTTGGAAAAAGAGAGACAGAGACAAAGAGCACGAGAGGAGGTGAGGGAGGGAGAGAGAACAGAGGGAGAAAAGGATGGAGAAAGAGAAGACTTTATATTTGAGGCTATTCCACTCCAGAAGTTCTGTCCCCTCCACAACCTGTCTCTGGGGGTCCCGAGGGACAGTCTGCAGACCTCACAATGCTCATGCCTGCTCCTATGGATGTCTCCAGCCTTAGCCTGGCATTTCGTCCTCCGCTAATCTGCACTTCCAATCTCCACCATGCTCTGAAGTCAAGCAGCCCAATCTGTTGACAGCCCATGAAGAAACACATCATCTTCGTATGTGCCCTAACACCACAATTCTCCAAGTTAACTCCTCTCAGTTTTATATCGTGGCCCCCAGATTTGGAGGACGGGTGATTCCTTGATGTATCCAGGCTGTCTTGACTGGACTGAGCGAATCCAATGTTGCTGTGCTGTGACAAGTGACAGGGCAGGGATCTGAAGGGACTGTGTGGTGTGGCTAAGGAAGTACAGCTGCCCTGCATCTCTTCCTATGTCCAAGAACCTCCTGGGCCCTTCCTTTAGCCCCCAGTCGCCTTGAACAACCAGATACAAAACTGTGGTGGGAGTTTTTATTGCAGAACTTTTATAACCAGAACTTTTACTGCAAGTGCGTGATTTCCAGAGAGCAATTATATCACCTCAGCCTAAAGCCAAGCACCGGAAACAGCCGCGGACATCCCTGACCTTGAGAAGGCTTCCCTGTGTCCTCCACCCACGGCTTCCCACTGGCTGGACAAAACCTGCACCACGGGGCAGGTACTGGTTTGGTGGGGCCTGAAGTTAACAGTCTGAGAGGCCTCTTTAAGATAAAGAACACAAAAAGCACAACAAACATTAGAAGTCAGGCGGTGAGCCTGGTCCAACACGGGAGGCCCTAACTGTCCAGCCTCAGCAAAAACACAGGCCACTTTTCCAGCTGACTCCCCATCCCCTCCTGCACTCTTCCTGAGCCGAGGGGGCCCCTACCAGTCACACAGTCCACCTTCTACTCCCGCCAAGGCAGAACACTTCAGCTTGGCTAAAGAAACGAGAAAAACTTAACAGAAACCCCGACATCCCCTTGAAAAAAAATGACAATACGTTTTCAAATAAATCCTTCCCCTTTAACGTAAGTAGGGGCCTGGGCTCACTCAGTGTGTCCTCACATAGAAGGAAACTAACGCTGACCGACACTCAAACGTACCAACATACCAGGCCTTTGACGGCAACCTAGCCAGGAATGGTCATCCCACTTAACAGACAGAAAACAGGCCCAGAGCCCTCACAAGGAGTACTGGGAAGATCTAAGAAAGGGGAAAACCCAGTTCCTGTTTGCAAGTGACTTAAAACATAGAAGGAGATTCAGAGGTGGAGGTTACAGTGCAACAGGCACTGGGCAGAAATGAGAAATCTTATGAGCCACGCAGAGGAAGAGACAATTTTTCCAGGAGACATGCAGGAAGGCCTCACAGAGGAGAGGACAGGGCAGGGCTCTGGGCCTCGGGGAGGAGGCTTGGGGCTCAGCAGGAGGATGCACCCATTCACTCCTGGTGAAGGAGACTGTAAGAAAATTTAGGGATCCGTCCCCTTCTGAATGAAACAGCTCATGACTGGCAATGTACACTTTTTATTGCTTGGTGTTCTCACCAGCCAGAGCCAAACTCAAAGTCCCCGGCTTGAGCTGAAATTTAGGGTAGTGCCTTGGGAAAGAGCCTGGGCGCTAAGGGGGAGGGGCTTGGGTTGAAATCCTGGATCTGCTACTCCCCAGCTGTCCCTCTGCAGCTCACATTCCTCACCTGTAAAGGGGAATGGGACTACCTACTTCCCAGGTGCAATGCGTAGTATATAAATTAATGTGGTCAAGGCATCTGGTACACGATGCACTCAAAAAACAAGGCATGTCTGTGATGAATGCAGCAGGGTCAGTGTCCTAAACCCACCTCTGCCCTGTCTCCATCCTCCACTGCCCTCCCTCTGTAGCAGGCACTCAGGGGGGCAACAGTCTCGCCTCTTCACAGCTGAGCTTGACAGGGCTGTGTGGGGAAGGAACCACCTCATTTGGTTCTGTGTGCCCTGGTTCCGGTATGCACTGGACTGGCCTGAGGAAAAACCAGGGAATATTTCCTTCCTTGCAGTTTCTGACTGCTTCTTTCAAATCAAAACAGAAATGATGAAGCAAAATGCCCAGCTCTGGGCCTGGCCCAAGTTAGTCCTCAATGTGCATAAGTTCAATGGTGCCCCTCCCCAGACTCCAGATCTGCCACCCTGTCCTTCATTTGCTTTGACTTAGCATTCACAAAATAAACTAATTCTTTAATAACTCTCAAGAGCTAAAAGTTAAATTTTTTCATCTTAATTCTAGCCTATTAGGAAAAAAAACAAAGATTTTAAGCAAATAAAGGAGTTTACTCCTCTGCATCCTAATAATTTGTCCATAGACAACACTTTTGCTTCCTATGTTGAAAATAATATTACATTGTAACTTTACTAAATTTTAAAATACAAATGACAATAATATTGAAAAATAAGTTCGCTAAGATGTAACAGCTGAATTTACTTTTAGGGTTTGTTGATCTACATAAACTGTGAGTCCCTTAACCTTTTTTAAAAAAAAAAAAAAAAAAATTCCAAAATAGGAGAGGGTGTAGTAATATATACGCCACATGTCTATACATTTTTGCCACTAGCTTTTGAAAGCTTAATGTAGTATTATTAAAAACATAGAATGCTCATCATATTTTCCCCATGCCAGGGTGCCTTGGGCCATGTCATGGTCTGTTAAAAACAAAAAAATCCAAGGGCTGCCTCTATTTCAGAAACATGAACGTGTTTAGTAATGAAAACAAAATGTGTATTAGAATACAGCAATATTTACATGGTGTTTTATACAGTGACCAGGTCCCCAAGAGAGTGTGATGGGATTTCTGTTCCTGAAGCTTTGGGGTTCTTCCCTCTGAAGGCTGGGAGCCGTCTGCTTACACCTGGAAGTCCAGCCCATGAAGTAACTGCTGATGTCACAGGTGCCTCTGTTGACATCCTCACAACCTGCCAGGGCTACACCCTCCATGGCATGCCTCTCTGGTACCAGAGGGGAATGAAGAAGGAAAAGGAAGTTCTACCTGAGCCCAGTCTGACCAAGGTGGCCCATGCCAGCCACCATGCTGACAGCCAGTGACCAGAGAGGACGCTGAGATCAAGCAGCTTTGGGGGTCTCCCTTGGCCGCCTCCAGGCCTTCCACTGTACTGGTTTGGATTTGCCATGGTAGATTTGTTCGACTACCAGTTATGTATCCTGAAGTAAGGAAGCCACGTGACTTCCACACCTGAATACCTTAGAGAACAACAGGAGTGCTGTTCTTTGGAGCAAGGATGGCTGGGCCACACTGGGGTCCCTTCCCTGCAGTTCCCTCCACATACTGGGTCTCATGAGGAGGAGACCCCTGCCCTTCCCTGGGCTTTCTGTGTGAAGCCCTCAAAAAATGACAGTAGCAGGGCAGAGTTCTCATTTCCCCTTGAAAACCTCTCTTCAGTTTGAATGCAGCAACACAGGGTAGAGCAGCTGTAACCTATACTGAAGTTACTCTTTGCCCGCCAGCCCTAACAAAAGTGTCAAAGGCCTCTGAACCAGAGCAACTCCCATCTTGAACAGGGGATGGGTAAAATAAGGCTGTGTCTTTTCTTATGTTAAAGCAAAGGGGAAAAAATGTTGGTTTTGAATATACACTAGCCACAGTCTTTTTTGTGTTTTTACTCAAGGCTTCAGTGCAGGGTGTATCCAGCAGCCTCCTGGCCCCCACCACAATGCTCATGGCCCCTGACTCTGTGCTTCTCTTTCCCTCTGTGACCCTGACTGCTCTCTCCTCTGCAGAGAAGTCTTACCTCTTATTTCCATGGCAACCCTGCCTCATCCCTAAATATACTGGTCAGGAAATCCTTTTTCCCAGGAGTCCCAGGTGAAGAAGCCTCCCCTCCACCCAGCCACAGATGCCCTAAAACCAGAGAGCCAACTGTTAAATTTTCTGGAATGCTGGTAGCATATTAATTATTAAAAAGTAAATTATATAAACTTATGGTTAAATAAAATATATTAAAAATAAGGGTAATAAATATGCAGCCCTTATCACTTCCTACTCATTTCACTGTTATCTGTACCTTTGGGGTTATTAAAATCCATTCTGTATGGGGGTAGAAATACTGTCAGAGGCATCTGACCCAGAGCGACTCCATCTCGAATAGGGGCTGGGTAAAATTAGGCTGAGACCTGCTGGGCTGAATTCCCAGGAGGTTAGACATTCTTAGTCACAGGATGAGATAGGAGGTCTGCACAAAATAGAAGTCATAAAGACCTTGTTGATTACACGGTGCAGTAAAGAAGCTGGCTAAATCCCACCAAAGCCAAGATGGCCACGAGAGTGACCTCTGTTTGTCCTTACTCCTACACTCCCACCAGTGCCATGACAGTTTACAAATGCCATGGCAATGCCCAGAAGTTACCCTATATGGTCTAAAAAGGGGGTGAACCCTCAGTTCCAGGAACTGTCAACCTCTTTCCAGGAAAACTCATGAATAATCCACATCTTGTTTAGCATACAATCAAGAAATAATGATAAAAGTTGCCAACCAGGACCTCAGGCGCTGCTCTGCCTATGGAGTAGCCATTCTTTTGTTTATTTACTTCTCTAATAAACTTGCTTTCACCTTACTCTATAGATTTGCCTCCAATTCTTTCCTTGCATGAGATCCAAGAACCTTCTCTTGGGGTCTGGATCGGACCCCTTTCTGGTAAGAATACTACTCGATGGGAGTTGCCACAGCCTCTGCCCAGCTCCACACTCATATCTCACTTTAGTGGCTGGTTATCAGTCATGGTATTATGCCACAGAAATGAGCAAATATGACAAATCAAGGCAGGCGTTATTGTTTTACTGACTGTCTAGATCAGGGATCAGCAACATTTTCCATGAATAGCTACATAGTAAACATTTTAGGCTTTGTGGGCCATATGATCTCTGTCACAGCTACTCAGCTTAGCCACTGTGGCAAAAAAGCAATATATAAATGAATGAACTTGGCTGTGTTCCAATACAATCTCACTTATGGACACAATTTTGAATCTCATATAATTTTTTATATATTACAAAATACTATTTTCCTGTTTTTTTTTTTTTAAAAAAAAATACCTTTAAACATGTAAGAATCACTCTTAGATTGCAGGCTGTACCAAAACAGGATCTGGCCTGTTGACCACAGCCTGCCAAGCCTTGGTCCAGACCTAGGATGGTGATGAGGAAATCTTGACAATGCAGATCACATTCACAAGTGGTCCTGTCTGTCGCTTCCACATTGTGAATTGCATAATAATTTAAGGAAACACTGTGAGTATTCATACACTTAATCCAGTTCAGCAAAGTCTCATATCACTGAAGGAAAGAGGACATTCCAACATTCACCCTCTCACTTTACTCACTATAAACGAAATATCCATCAACATTCATTTCAGAACTGGGCTCCATCAGTGCAGCCACAGCATGGCCCACGGACATGAGTGTGGCTCAAGTGAACAAAAGCATCTGTGATCAGCAACTGGCTCTATGGAATTTGCATTAAAGAGTACTGAACATATTTTATTTTTTTATTTTTTTGAGGTGGAGTTTCACTCTTGTTGCCAAGGCTGGAGTGCAGTGGTGCAACCTCGGCTCATTGCAACCTCGGCTCATTGCAACCTCCACCTCCTGGGTTCAAGTGATTCTCCTGCCTCAGCCTCCCGAGTAGCTGGGATTACAGGCATGCACCACTACTCCCAGCTAACTTTTTGTATTTTTAGTAATACGGGGTTTCAGCATGTTGGCCAGGCTGGTCTTAAACTCCTGACCTCAGGTATCTGCCCGCCTCGGCCTCCCAAAATGCTGGGATTATAGGCGTGAGCCACCGTGCCCAGCCTAGTATTATTTTAAATTATGTACTACACATCCTTTTTACAAGTGAAATTTATAAGACCACCGTTTCCTTGGAGAGTTGGCTGTTCAACAGTTCCTAACCCAGCGCGGCCTATCCCAGGGGTCCTGATGGTGACTGGTGAGCAGTGGGCCTTGCCGCCCACCCAATTCTAGGCAGTGAGTGCCTGAAAGGCAGGGCTGCATCTGATCCAGCCTTTCCCTGCCCCAGAATAGGACCTGGTAACCCTGCTGGTGTTCAGGCTAAGTAAATGAACACATGAGTGGGCACAGCACCTTGGTCCTGCACCATCTCTTGTTTCTTTTAAGGATTATTAAAGACAGCAAATTCCAGTTTTGATCACAACATGGAAAACACTTCAATGAAGTCTCAACGTGTCCCTCCAATAACAAAAGATTATACACAAACTTTTAAACATTCTTTTACTTAACTGGTACTTAGTAAGTCTCTATTTTCAGCCCAATACACACTATTTTGCATGTTATTCATGACAACAATTCAGTGTCTAAACTCATTTTAGAACATAAATGAACCAAATGCCAGTGAGAACATGTCTCCCCACAGGCGCCCAGTGCTGGGCAGAGCTGGTCCCCTTAGAAGGCCTGGGTGCTCCCCTGTGCAGATCCCATTAAGAAACCAATGCTCCTCGGCCGTTCCCATGATCACTGATTAACATTTTAGTGATGTAGCTCCTGCTCCAGAGAAAGAGAAACAAATTAATCTCATATTTTTTAAAAAAGCAAAAGTCATTGTCATTGGAAAAGTAGTCTGATGAAATGGAAGTCATGTACATGTGACCAACACGTATGGCAAGGAGAGATGGAGGCTGACAACTCTGGCAGCCAAACACTGCTGTGTGTCAGTATTTCCTCACTTCATATGGTTTTAAAAAGGTAACAAAGCCTTTTCCAGACTCATGATCCTCATTCCTCAGCTGCTCACAAGGTTCATCCTGCAGAGAAGTGCTAGGGGTCCTTCAGGGAGGAGTCCTTTCACACGGGATAACACAGGTGAGGCAGGAGAGTAATGGCTGAAGACAGGGACCTTAAGGCCAATTCATGCTGACTTCCTAGACCTAAATCAAAAGGAAAACCCCAACTTTGCATTCCCAAGTAACAAAAGGACCAGAGGCTACTCCCCTTTCCTGCATACAGATGAAAAACTGAAAGCACCTCTGATTGGTCCCCTCTCACAACCAGTCTGCTCTCAGGTCAAGTCTTCATTTGCGTAAGAGTATAATTTTGTAACTTCACTTCAGCTTCTGATTGGTCACTTTCTGCAATCAATCAGATGTTTGCATAGGGTGTAACTTTATAACTTGGCTTCAGCCTCTGATGTGTCCCCTCTCACAACCAATCAGACTGACTGTGAGCCACTACTTCATTTACATAGGGTGTACACCAAGTAACCAATGGGAAATCTTTAGAGGGTATTTAAACCCCAGAAAATTCCATAACCAGGCTCTTGAGCCACTTGCTTGGGCCCACTCCCACCCTGTGGAATGTACTTTCATTTTCAATAAATCTTGGCTTTCATTGCTTCATTCTTTCCTTGCTTTGTTTGTACATTTTGTCCAATTCTTTGTTCAAGACACAGGAACCTGGACACCCTCTGCCAATACCACCGGCTGCCCTGGCTGGACTCACCTTCATGTCATACAGTATAAAAAAGGTGCCAGAGAGTTCCAGAGTGTCAATCAACCTGAGCTGTCCACCGACCCTGCTGTACTCCAATTCCTCGCCCATAAATTGACTCTTTGATCTCTGAGGTCACCTACTTGATGCTGTTGAATGTTATGATCTTCAGGTTCATAAGATCCACAAACAGAAAATGTTAACTTAGGATTTGAACACAGCTAGATACCCACCATCTGCTCTGTTCTGAGAACTGGGCCCTGGAGGAGCTAGAGACAGAGCTGAGCCCAGCCCCTGGGTAGAAGAGGCCCACCTGCCCAGGTGCTTCCTCTCTGCGAGGCCCTGTCGGATGCCAACATTATCACCTCCGCACAGCTGGTTCATCCAACAAGGTGCCCGATGCAGAGGAAAGCCCAGGGTAACCGCTACCAATGAAAGTCCAGGCCCCAAAGAAGGAGGGCTGGCTGCTCCCTTGGGGAGCTGCCCAAGGTCACCAGGCACCCAGGAGGGGCTGACCAGGTATGAAGGGACATGGAGCTAGGATCAGACCAATTTTCGGCGCTTGTTAAACTTGCCTTGGTGGCACTGCTTGGATGAGTGAGCCAGTCCTGTTGTACCACTAAGGACAGATGGGCAAAACACAGCATGAACTGATGTAAGAGAACGCATTCAAGCCAACGTGCTGAGGTGGGGACTATTCTGGACACTATTCCATGAAGTTGAAATAATGCTGTGGCCTCATTGCACTGATGTGAAGGCAGCTGCATGCAGGGAGCAGAAGTGCTGGAGCTGATGCTGCGGTGTGACTCCCTGTCCCCCTAATGTTCGAGTCATCTCACCCCTCTGTGCCTCAGGTTCCAGTGGTGACACAGGGGTGACAGTCATGTCACTGCCCCTCGTGGGATACTGCAAAGCACTCAATACCAGCTGCTACTATGGGATCTATTGGAAATTTAAAATTATATACTCACCACACAATTAAAAATGAGCTAGGGCATAATCTTGTATATATCTATGAAAACATGGTGCGGGGATTGTGGTGAACAGTTAAATTCTGGTGCACCCGTACCACAGGCTACCCCTCAGCAGGGAAAAGGAGGCAACACAGCAAGCTGAGTGGGGCCCAAGGACGTTACGCTAGGTGAAAAAAAGCAGTCTCAGAAGGTCACATACGTTATGATCCTACTGATACAAAATCCTCAAAATGACAAAAATCATAGCAATGGAGAACAGACTGGTGATTGATTGCCAGAGTTGGGGACAGCAGAAGGAGGTGGCTGTGCCTGAAAGGGGGTAGAAGGAGGTCTTCGGGTGAAGGAGCGGCACCGTGTCTGGCCTGCATGGACCTCCAGGTGTGAGGATGTGCATGTGGCAGGCACCTGCGCCAGTGTCCTCTTCTTGGTTTTGGTATTGTCCTATACTACAGACGACAAAACCATGGGGAAACTGGGGAGGGTACCAGGACCTCTGTGCTACCTTTCCAACCTCCTGTGAATCTTCAAAATTAAAAATTAAAAAATATATCAGCTAAGGAAAGATAAACCATCGTGTGAAAATGCTTTCCCCATGTCGGTCCCTGCAAAGTGACTCTGCCCACACCCTCCTCTCCAGCATGGTTTTCTGCATACACATGTGTGCTCAGCTCCCACCCTCAAGGCTCCAGGATAAAACCCAGTGCACAACCTGCCAACGAGAACTGAGGCTGCAAACCATGTTCCAGTGCAAAATGGAAACACAAGAATAAGCCACACTCCAAGGAGAATATCTAAGTCCTCCACAGAGGCCTGGCCCAGCATGCCCTGGTGCCCCATGACTGCAGTAGATATTTGCTGTCCTCCTTCCTATACACCTGCTATTGTCCACCAAGGCATAAACAGAAACACTGACTTTTCAAACACTTCACAGTTTCTTGACTTGTTCAATCACATGGCCTTCTTTGCCAGGCTACTGTAATAGCCACTCACATGTCCAAAACCTTCAATTAGGGAACTCTATATTCTGGCCACAGATAGAGAGTTGTGTGGATGCTGCTATTTGACAATACAGAGGTACTTCCTCCCTTTCACACCAAACCGATAGGGTCTCATGGGGCCCAGCCTCTCCTACGGCCACTCACTGTCACCCACAGCGTGCTCCAGTTCCAATCCCTAAGTCCCTCAGCTTTCTCCCAGGCTACAAGACACTGCCAGAGGAAACTGGCCCTCCCCACAAAGTCACGTGTGGTGACCCCAACAGGGCCCCCAAGTAGATGTTCCTCCTCATTGCTCTCAGCCCCATTATATCATTGCTGCAGCCACTGCAAGTCCCGGAAGACCTCGCCCAACATGTTCCTGTCCTGGGCTCCACCTTCACCATGCTTCTGTCCGCAGAGACCCCAAGGAGTTCCTGCAAGGAACGCGGTTTCAGAAAAGGGCTAAGCTCATATCTCTTCTAAGGCTTCACCCATTTTTTTTCTCTGCTCCCCTATCTTTAGTCTGTCCCTGTCTTGGCTCGCTAGCTGAGACTGTTCTTTCCTTCCTCTTTCCATACCTCCTTCCATTCAGAAGAGGAAACCTTTCCAAAGAGTAGCCCTACACCAAATGTCCCAATTTCCTCATAGCTTCCGAAACCCATGCCTTTACAGCCAGGCTTCCTCCACGCTCTAACCGACCTGATCAGTTGCCTTTTCCCATGATGACCCTCCCTGCCTCCCACACACCCTTCTCCTGCAAGTCCACAGCTCTCTGAAACCCCTGCTTTCACATCTCCAGAGTTGTAGATGCTGTTCTTCTGCCTGAAATGCCTTCAAAGTCCAACAAAACACCAGCCCCTTCTAAAATCCAGCTCATACTCTTTCATCTTCACTTTCTCCTCATCCCTACCCACTCCTGCTGAAATTAGAAGTATTTTCTACAAAAGCTAAGATTTCAATTCTGTGGTACTAAACACTTTCTCCACAGCTCTATACCATTTGTACTGATTCCCTTCCTCCCTTGGAGTGGACAATTCTGTCCTCTTACCAAACTCAACCACCAGAGTAGCCAATAGCAGCTTGCTGAAATGTGAGCCCAATGAATGAATTACATCCCATAGAAGAAATAATATATTAATAAATGTAAAATGAGAAATACAGTTTCATGCATCTGCAAACATATATCAGGACCTACCATTTACAGGGTATTTCCTAGGGAGTCCATAACATAAATGATACTACAGTGTATGGTCTCAGATCTCAGGAAGGTTCCAGGGCAATAAGACAGACACAACTGTTTAGCTAAAAGCAAGCCTGGGATTAACTGATGTGAAATAAGCAAAAGGCACCTCGCAAACCATATGGCACTATTCAAACATTGGGGCACTTTTAAAGTTTTCTAATTGATATTATTAAATTATGCAAAACAAAGTTTAGGTAAAGGACAAATCCTGTCTGCAGAGTAACTTGAAATTTTGTGAGGAAATGATTTTAGCAAAAATAATACATCATCCAAAGACTTAGTTTTCATTATGGCAAAGATCTCTGCAAATGCAAGGATGATATCTATGAATTACACCATGTGGTATGTATATGTCATTTATTTTTAAGCAGAAAGGCCTAAAAATATCTAGTAGCATTTAGAAAATATTTCACACTTCTTTTTATCACTCCATGAATTTAAAACTAAAAAAATAAATATCCTAGCCTTAATGCAGAAAAGCAAGTATCTAAGTTTCCTACTTGAAATTAAAAAAAAAAAAGACTCTATGAAGAAGACGGCATTTTCCTGTATAATTTGGACCAGGGAGACAAAAGGCCTGCAGCAAGTCTATCCAGGCAGGAGCTCTATCTCCATCAGCAGGAGCTGCCTCCTCTATCCCTGACAGCTCAGAAGCCCATGGTAAATGCTGTTTGTTGTCAGCAGGACACATGCACCAAGCAATTCCCCTACCCTGAGCCTCCTGCCCATTCTCTCATCCCACTTCCAATCATGGCTCATTCCCCAAAGCTCCAGGAGAAACTCTCCCCTGGCACCCAGCCCAGCCCTGACCTTGTCCCAGCCACAGCGTCCCTGCTGGTCTGGCTGTCAGCCCCGGTGGGGTGGAGAGAGAACCATGCCTGCACACCATACAGGGTAGCACAGGCCATGCTATTAGACCTGGGCCATATAACTTCTACCTCATTCAAATAAAATGCACAAAATGCTGATTAAGGAAGTATTATAATGTTTATGAAGAAAGAGCTATTGTGGTTGCAGTTCTATGGTGTCCTTGACTTGTAGATTCTATCAGTTACACAGATTGTGATACTTGTAGACTTCTTCCAAAGTTTGGCAAGAACAAATGGGCTTTTTTTGTGCAGATGACTCATTTACATTTTTAATTATTTTTAAACTACATGAAAAATAAATGACTACATTGAACAATTCAAAGAAAAATTAGAGTGTGTTCCCAAAATAGCCTAGGGCGGACCCCTCTCCCTGCCAAGTCCTAAGCATTAGAGCCCAGCATGCCCCAATAAGTCATTACAGCCAACACAGATGCAGCTTCCCTGCAAACACCAAGCAGTGCGGGCCTGCAGGACTCAGTGCCTCACGGAACCAGTGGATACCTGTGGTCACTGCCAGAATCGTGCGGTGACCGCGCACCCTTCCATTCCCGAGGCAGAAGCCTCAGCTCCTTTCTACCTCCCACCTGCCATGTTAAGTCACAGGCCGTGCACCTTAAAGGCTAGAGGCCATCCACGGAGAGGACCCTCCCAAACAACTCCCAACTGGGATTGGCCCCAACAAACACCGTGAGCTTGGAGTCTCTCTTCTTTCGGGGCTGCTCGGCTTTCTCAGTGGTGCTGCCTCTTCGTGCTATCCACAGCCAGTGGGATCATGTTCTCTGTTCCCTCTCAACTATCAGAACCAGCCTTTCGGACAGGAGCTCCTGAGGTTCCTGCTAGTAAGGTATAAATAACAGATTCCCTGGAAGGGTTGAAAATTGGAAAGGAAATAGGAATTTTTAAAATCTTCCACTTCAAGACAACTGGTTGGATGAATGGGGGAGATGGTGGCTTTATTTTTCTTTTGAAGAAAGTATACGAAGGTGGACACTGGACAGGTAGGGACAAGGTGACTATGGAAGCATCTTATGGCTGAAGCTTGCTCCCATCTCCCATAACATAAAGGCATTCATGGCAGGGGGTGGGAAGTCTTTCTCTTCCACCTATTCAAAGTGATCTTTAGAAGGTCTGCATCACTCCAGCAAACAGCGTCCAGGTTGGTTCTTGCCATATTCAACCCTATTGAAATTATCCTAAGGCAGACCGGTCAGCTGAGTTACTGCTGAAAGAAGACCCCGAAGGGTTATTCTACTTGTTAAAAATAAACAAACAAACAAACACAAAGCCAGGTGCAATGGCTCATGTCTGTAATTCCAGCACTGTAATCCCAGCACTTTGGAAGGCCAAGATAGGTAGATCACTTGAGGTCAGGAGTTCAAGACCAGCCTGGCCAACATGGTGAAACCTCCATCTGTACTAAAAATACAAAAGTTAGCTGGGCGTGGTGGTGCATGCCTATAATCCCAGCTACTCAGGAGGCTAAGATGGGAGAATCGTCTGAGTAGGGGAGGGGGAGGCTGCAGTGAGCCGAGATCATGCCACTACACTCAAGCCTGGGGGACACAACAAAACAGCCTTTGCATACAGAATTGTAACACAGAGTCTACCACTTTGAGGCACATCAAAAGATATGAGTTTAATATAAAGAATTCTCCTCCTACTGTGCATCTGTGGTTATGAAATAATTCATGTCATAAAACTTACATATAAAATAATATTGCTCTATTCCATTGCTTTAGAATATGAAATAAGAGATACGATTTTATGGGGAAGACTACACTTAATTGGAAGGGAAGAGAAGAACAGCAACATGTCCCAACCATGGGCTTTGCAGTTCCTCAAGGAGACACCAGAAGACACTTCAGAGGACCCCAGGAACCACAACCACCCCCCTAAAAAAAACTGTCAGATGATCCATTGGTTCTTGTTATTCAACCTCACATTCAGTTGGATGGTACAAGATGGAGGGCAGGGGTCTAAAAATGTGTATTTTAAGTGCATGTAAATTATACAAGTGGTAAATTACTCCCTGTTTTACAAATAGGACACAAATGATTCTTTGGACATTATTTTCTAATGGCACAAAATATCTTTTGTTTATATCAGCTTTAACACTCCTCAATCTACCCAGTCTTTGTAAATACCTAAGTACAAATCGTTTACATTTAAAAGCACTAGGAAATAGATTTTAACGACAAAATTTTAAAAAATAAAATGAAAGATGCCTCAGACAGAATAATGGGCATAGGCACAACAATGTCGCCTAGTGGTTAAATTTTTAAGGAGAAAATTATTCAGTCATCCCCAAAGCTACAGAAGCACCTCAGATACAAATTTATTCAGGGATAACTTTACAATCTTTATCATCTGAATAAAAATTTACTTTTTCTAAGCCCATTATGTAATTAAGATTTGGAAGATATACTGGGATAAACCAGGTTAAGATCCACTCTGAACATATCTTTTTCTAAAATAGACATAGTATAGTTTATTTACCCAAGTCTGCATTTATACCTATTCAATATGTTTAAATGATGGAACTTTTGAACTCATTTGTGAATCTCTTGTCTCTCAGAACTCCTGTGTATCAGATCCAGATGAACGGTGTTCAAGGCAAGGCTATTTGTGACCCCTGGTGAGTGAGGGGGCCCCCATCCAGGGAACCATCCATTGGGTGACATGAGGACATGCAACCCCAAAACTGAATCTTTGAAAGAGAAGGCAATGAAGTGAACGCAACAGGCACAGAAAATCCATTGCTTAACCCTAAGCATGAAACATTCCTGGAAATATCTCATCCTTCCCACAGAACATCGGCCTGGAAAGGTGAGCATGAAACCATTCTCGCAGGATGAGTCATGTTTGAGATGAAGGCAGAGCATGGAATCCAGAAATGAACATGTCTTAAATCCTTCAAAGATAGATTAGACAAGGAAAGATTCCAATGTCACTCCTTTTAATCACATTTTTATTAGTGTAATAAATTTTGTAACTTCTCTTCCCCAAGCAGAGAATACCCACATTTCTTTGTACTCATCTTTGTTCCTACTTGACACTTTCCTTTTACTTTTGCTCCTCAATGAAAGCTTTATTTTTCCACTTTCACCATGCTATAATTCTTTTGTTGATCCGAATAACAACTGGATTACCAGACAATGCTGCCAGGAGCCACCAGACCTAAACTGGGCACAGAGGCTCACATTCAAACCCTCTGCAGAGCTGGCTGCGAAAACTGTAACAGGAACTGGCTTAAAGAAGAACATTTTCCTTGAGAGGTTGAGGCAGGCAGATCGTTTGAGGCCAGGAGTTCAAGACCAGCCTGGCCAATGTGGTGAAACCCCGTCTCTAACTGAAAATACAAAAATTAGCTGGGTGCGGTGGCGCATGTTTGTAATCCCAGCTACTCAGGAACCTGACGCAGGAGAATTACTAGAACCCAGGAGGCGGAGGTTACAGTAAGCCAAGATCGTGCCACTGCACTCCAGCTTGGGCAACACAGTGAGACTCCATTTAAAAAAAAAAGAAGAAGAAGAAGAGGAAGAAGAAGAGGAAGGAGGAGGAGGAAGGAGGAAGGAGGAAGGAGGAAGGAGGAGGAGGAGGAGGAGGAGGAGGAGGAGAATACAGAGTAGACACTCCCTTGACAAACCTCCACCAGCTGGTCAGCCTGGTAATCACGGCTCTGCCCTCTTCCTGACGGGCCTGTGTCCACCCCACACCAAATAGCCTTGCAGCCAGAAAGTGATGGTACACACTCAGAGAACTCATCCTACAAGGTGGACTTTACAATTGCCAAAGCAGAGAAATTTTGCTCACCAATTTATTACTGTCAGTTGCCTATGCTATTATAATTATAAAATTTAATTAAATATTATGTAAACTGATGAAATTAAAGTTTGAAAATAAAAATAGTTGACAGTTTCAAGAAAACTTTGTAAAATGCTGTGGACAAATTTTATAAAGGCTATCTTTACTTTTTAAAAATATTATTTAATTGAGTGTGGGCAAGAAAACTGAAAATGACAAGAGTGGGAGGAATTATAAAAATACAGAAGCATTTAATTCTCAAATTTTTGAGCAAGTATCTTTTATTGTCCAGGTACTTTTAAAAAACAAACTGAAATTTTCAGTTCATATATTACTAAGATGGTTTACAAAGTTGTCCTTGAACCTTAAACACTGGACCCATATGGCCAAGCCATCATAAATAAAATAACTAAGGTATTATATAAGCTGAATGTAAGCTGGAGAAAGGTGGCAGTCCTTCACACACAAAGCTACAGATGCACGGCTTGTTGAGTGGAGATGGGCTAGATTTCAGCCCCTCTTGCCCCCTTGACTGGAAACCCTGATGCCGGAAAGCCCAAAAGACTGATACAGCAGCTCTGCCCACACACAAAAGAGGGGGGCCTCAGCCACATCAAAGAATTGGCAATAAACATACCTCTAAGTTTTCATTAAAATAACTAAGGTATTATGTGTTATATTTTATGGCTTCCTGCTTTAAATTACTATTGAAAATAACTGACCTATTTATGATGATTTTTATAGTGCTATTAAATCTACTTGATGATGATCATATTCTAATAATAGATAATAGTATACATTCTAAATTTTAAATAATCAATAACATCTCGAGCAGCAACTGTTAAAGGTCACCTGAGTGGCAGACGACTGGGGTCAAATCTGCAAATTAGAACACATAAAATATACTAAGAAAAGGACACCAAGAGAATGTATATGACATGCCAGGTATTTTGCTTCCTGTAAACTACATAGCTATTAACTCTAGGAGCTCAAAGAACAAAATATATCCAACACAATATTAGCTCATAATATTCCAGGGGAGAAGGTTGAATGTTAACAACTTTGTGTTACAGGAAACTGCTAGTAAGAAAGGATTCTGCGCCCTTGTTTCAGGACGCTGCTAGCTACACAAAGGTGTGACAACTTAAACCACCCATGTGTGATCATTCTCAAATGACCTCTGCCGAATGACTCACACGAAGCTGCCCTAGCTTACAACAGTTTAGATTCACTTAGAATTTATTTCTAACACTAGTTATCAAGATTTAGATCCATATCAAGATCCTTGAAGGCAGGAATCATATCTCTAAGTTACATTGCATTCTCTGTCCTTCATAGATTATTGCCTGGCATGGACATCATTGTTAATTGTACTGTCCCCACTGCACACCCAGATCACAGTACCAGACACACACTGTACACTCAACCAATATCTGTCAGATTGAACACACAGTGATGAGAAGCAATTGAAATTTTGAAGCCTAAAAGATGTTGAAAGATTGGTACAACGAACTACCCTCAAACTACTCCATGATCCATTTTCCCTTTCTATGCATACTTGCATGTGTATACACACACACACACACACACACACACTATTTTTGCTTTCTGAATCATTTGAAAGTTGCTGAGAAAACAGTACTGCACTCTAAAGTCCTTTAGCACATCTCCTAAGAGTAACAGCAGTCTCTACATAAGCTCAATACCTTTATCACACCTAAGAAAATAGGATCCCACATATAATTCAAACACAAACTTCCTCGATGTCCTTACGTGATCTTTTACAGCTTTTTTTTTCAATCCAAGACACAATCAGGGTTCATGCACTGCATTTCTTTAGATCTCTTTAGAACACTCTCCCCTGTGTTTTTGTTCTGTTTTGTTTTTCATGACATTGGCTTTTTAAAAACAGCCTTATTGAGATATAATTCACACACCATATAATTCACCCATTTACACTGTACAATTCAATAGTTTGTCATATATTCACTGTGCTGCGGGACCATCACCACAATTTTAGACTCTTTTTATCACCCCCAAAGGAAATCCCAAACCCATTAGCATTAGCAGTCACCCCCGCTTTTTTCTTCCAATCTCCCCAGCCCTAGACAACCACTGATCCACTATTAATACTTTGCATCTCTATGGATTGGCCTGTTCTGGACATTTCACATAAGTGAAATCATACAATATGTATGCTCTGTGACTGGCTTCTTTCACTTAGCCTAATGTTTTGAAGGTTCATCCATGTGTCAGTACTTCATTGCTTTTACTGCTACCTAATAATTGTATGAATATATCACATTTTATTTATGCATTCAGCAGCTGATAGACATTTTAGTTACTTCTATTTTTTCGTTATAAGCAATGCTGCCATTAACATTTATGTACAAGTTTTTGTGCAGACATATGTTTTCACATGTTTCCACTGAGGAGTAAAATTCCTGTGTCATATGACAGAAGTCATGTTTAACATTTTGAGAAGCTGCCAAACAGTTTTTCAAAGTGACTGCACCATTTCACCATTTCCATAAGCAATGGATGAGGGTTTCAATTTCTCCATATCCTTGCCAATGCTTGTTACCGTCTTTGATTATGGCCATCCTAGTGGGTTTGAAGTGGTATGTCACAGTGTTTTTGACTTGGATTTACCTAATAACTAATGATATTAAACATCTTTTCATGAGCTTATTGGTCATTTGAATATCTTTTTTGGAGAAACGTCAGCAGAAATACTTTGGCCATTTTCCAATTGGGTTATTCATCTATTTAAAGTTGAGTTGTAAGAGTTCACAACTTCAGAACACATTCTGGATACAAGTCCTTAAGAGATAAGCGATTTGTACATATTTTGGATAAAAGTCCTTAAGAGAAACATGATTTGCAAATATTTTGGATACAAGTCCTTAAGAGATACATAATTTGCAAATATTTTATCCCATTCTATAGGCGTTTTCACTGATGAAACGCCTGATGGTGTTCCTGAAGCACAAAAGTGTCTTTAATTTTTATGAAGTCCAATTTATCCGAGTTTTCTTTTGTCCCATGTGCTTTTGGTGTCATTTCTAAAAAGGCCTTGCCTAACCCCAACATCATAAAGATTTATTACTGTGTTTTCTTCTAAGACTTTTATTGTTTGAGTTTTTATATTTTAATCTATAATCCATTTAAAGTTTTGTGTATAGTATCAACAAGGAATCCAACGTTATTGTTCTGCATGTGAATGTCCAGTTGTCCTAGCACCGTTTGTTAAAAAAGCTATTCTTTCCCCCACCGAATGCGGTTGGCAGTCTTGATGAAAATCATCAACTGACCATAAGTGTAAGTTAAGGGTGTATTTCTGAACTCTCTGTTCTGCTCCATTGTCCTGTCTATCCTTGTGTCTGTAATACACTTTCTTAATTACTGTAGCTTTGTAGTAAGTTTTGAAATCAGGAAGTATGAGTCCTCCAAGATTGTTTTAGCCCTTCTGGGTCTCCTGAATTTCCATGTGACTTTTAGGATCATGATACTGAGTTCTGTGAGGAGACTTCACTGCAGCTGTTTTGAAGAATACTCTCAATTTTTCAATTGTTTCTTCATAATTCAGATTAAAAGCTTTCTGGGGCAAGAACACTACAGAGGAGTATAGGTGATTTCTCCTAGCATCATACAAGGGCATAATATTGGCACATATTATCAGGTTGTCCCCAGCAGGAGGCGTTGAATTTAAGCAGTAGCTTAAGAGGCTGGCCTCTAGATTATTCCATTGTAATGGTTGTTTTCCCTTTTATAAGTAGTAGGTAATCTGTGAGATAATACCTGAGAACGCATAAATATCTAATTCTCCAACAGTCTTTCAAAACCCAGTGATTTTATCACTCAAACATAATTCTTGTCTAGGTCAAGGTTGCAAAATGATGATTTTTAAAATGCATAATTTTAGCCAGGCACAGTGGTTCACACCTGTAATTGCAGCACTTTGGGAGGCCGAGGCGGGCAGATCACCTGAGGTCAGGGGTTCGAGACCAGACTGCTCAACATGGTGAAACCCTGTCTCTACCAAAAAATACAAAAATTACCCGGGTGTGGTGGTGGGCACCTATGTTCCCAGCTACTCGAGAGGTCGAGGCAGGGGAACCATTTGAACCTGGGAGGCGGAGGTTTCAGTAAGCCAAGATGGGGTCACTGCACTCCAGTCTGGGCAATAGACTCTATCTCAAAAAAATAATAAATAAATAAATATATAAAATGCATGATTTCTTCAGAATTTATTAAGCTGACATTATTTGAGTAACACTTCAGACTCCTGAATCTTTTAATTTAATATATTACAATCTATTAATACGATTATTCTTGCCAGCAGGAGACCCTATAGCCTACTCCTGGGTTTCTTTTTTTGACTTACTCCACAGGCCTTTGAACACCTTCTTGCTTTCTAGCACAGGATGCCCCAGGCACAACCTTGTCAAGATCTGTAATCTGCCATTTCTCCAAGGATCCATGTGGGAAACTGTAGTTAGTGTAATGGTTGGAAAGGTGTCATTGCTATTTACTTTACATTTATATTTATAGAAAGAGTGAAAAGGTGAGAGAATTCTCACTGCTTGTAGCCCTTCTTCCACAATTAGAACTTCCATTCCCAATAACATCAATGGATTTTATTTTTTTGTACCACCTACAATACCTACAAAATAATTGAAGCATTACAACACAACACCATTACCAACTATAATTGCACCAGGTAAATCTCAACAGTTCTTTGCCATTTCTTTTGTTCTTAAAATATGTTCCAATAAAGATACATGATCAGAAAACCGTTCAAAATTATCAGAATTACATCTTTATTCCGGGCAGTTGTGTTATCAACTTTAGACAGTTAGATTCCTTTGTTTCTGTTTTTCCACTTTAAAATTTCCTTTTTTCAATTTTGATGGCATTCTGTTTTCTGAATATATAAACACTTGTGTAGTTCAAAATCAAAATTATATAACCAAGCCATATTCAAAGAAACCTAATTCCTATTTTTATGTTGAATACCTCATTCCCACACATCCTCATTCTTCCTTTTTTTTTTGAGTTGTTTTTCTTTGTCAAAAGAAAGCAAATATGTGTTTATTCTTGTTTTCTCTTCTTTCTTGCAAAAAGGTATACTATAAACAATTTCCATGTGCCCTCTTCGTTGACAATGATTACTGCAAATCACTCCATGTCAGTTCATAATGATTTTTCGCTTTCACTTTTATGGCTGACATAAAGTAACGTTCATAGATGAGGCGAGACTATGACCAAGCGTTTTTGAAAAAAAATGGAAGGATAAGAGGCCTCTGATCTCCGATGATTACACTGTAGTCCTTCCAGTACAGATGTATTATTTGTGCTAAATTGAGTCCTACATATAGACTTGTATATAAGGGAAAACACATTATTCACTTGCAACAAATAGACAAATAAAAACTACCTTCAACATCAAATCTAGAACTGAACTAAACCAAACCAAAACAAATTGGCCAATGTTCAAACAACATCCTGGTAACATGCACATATACCCCAATATCTGTCTTCCTTCCTTCTCTTTCCAACCCCCATTTTTCCATCTTCTTTGAGGTACAGGTGGCCCCCCAATCCTCTCCACCACTCTTCTCAATCAGATTCTAGAATGGTTGACTACCTAGAATTCTCTAGAAAGTGGCCTACTGAGTTCTTGTGAGTCCAGCAACCAAGATGCACTGATCTCTGTGAACGCCGGCTTTTTCATAAGCTCCACAGCCACCATCTGACCTCATGAAGGGGACTGCAGAAGGTGAAAAACACCAACCCTTGGGCAGTCGATTTCCATTTGTGTTACATTTTCTCGTGCTCTTCCTCAGACCTTATCACAGGGCTGAATAAATGTGATTGATGTATTGGTTTCTCAGTTGATTACTATTTAAAAGCTCTAACAGCATTTAAAAAGTTACATCTTATACCATACTTCAATCTGTATGTATCCCTTCTCACTTAATTAAAAAGTACGTTGTGGATAGTTCAAGCTGCCACCCAAACACATATTTCTGAAAGCTAAGTCACACTAAACACTAAATCACAGGATCCATGTGAAGCCTGAATCAATCTGAATATTTTACACTATTTCTGACCCTGCTATGTAGAATATGCAAGCTTTGCTTGAGTATAAACAAAAGTTTAAAATACATGATGTAATTAAGAGAAGAATAATCCTAGCGACCTCCTTCAGCTGTTATGAGGATAAAATGAGGAACTGCTGCCCGAGACACTGCTGGGCAACGTCATCAGTGTTAGTGTCAGAGACAGTAACATCCAACCCATTGTGTGACTCTAAAGATTCATTCTCTGGGAAACTCATCAACCACCACAACGCAGCCCTTCCTATATTTCCTCTTTATAAAATTATTAGGGACCAAACTAGAGAAACAGTGTGGAACAGTATCCTCCAAGGCTTCCTTCATTTGCAGTGGGACCACTTGCCTTTCATTCCCGCATCGTGCCCATCCCATGAGGGAGGGTCTGCATATTTGAAAGGCTGGAGGAACATGCTCAGAAGTTTGGCCAGGCCTGGGTTCACCCATGGAAGAGGACAAAGAAGGGGACTGAGCATACTCTAGCAATGACCAGTGGCTCGACTAGGAAAGTTCTCTGCTGAGATCACTTCCTCCTGGCAAAAACAAGGGCTCCTCAGGGCTTAGGGTGGAGAGCAGAGACTCAGGATGAATCATGGGCTGTGGTGAGCCAGGCACTCGGCGACCTCACATCAAGGTGGTATGCCGATGCAGGAGCAATGCAGGCCCTGAAGGTTGCCCCAACCGACACGGCCACTCAGCTGACCGACGAAACTCCAGCCCAGCCCCTGCTCTGTCCCCTAGATTGTGCAGAGTTTGAGAAGCCCAGCTCCTGAGGGCAAGGCCAGATCTCACAACCAGGGGTCTGGGGACCCAGGCCCACACGTAGCCATCTCTCCACCAAAAGCTTGGCCTCTATTTTTACTCCTTGCTCTAACACACCCATGGTTAAAGGATTTCTGAAATGTGTTCTGGAATGCCGTGTGGCTCAGCTGAGACCCTGGATTCCATGTCACACTGCCCTAGCAGCTGCACTATCAAGCCCAAGCACAAAGACGAGAGTGTTTCCAGGCGGCCCACCCAAGACAGCAGTCCTTTAAATTGACTCCTCGTCATATTGCCCTGGGTACTTTAGCTGGCAAAGAACAAATTAGCATTCTCAATCTATATATACTGTAGCACACTAAATAAAGGGCTGGAGCCAAGGCACAAAAGGTCGGGCCATGAAATTCCCTGCAGGAGACCGGGTCCCACCATTCCACTCTCAGGCTCTTTGGAAAGCTGACGCCCAGGGCCACAAGCAAGTCTTTGTGTGTCAGGAGGGCCCACTGCTGGGGCTTTCAGTGCACACAATAACTCACAGGCTGTGTCCAATTTCAGAACACAACGAAGAGGCAATGACCACACCCACATGGGCCTGGGCTTTCACTCAGGAGTTCCTCATGAAAAAGCACCACGGAAGATGCCCAGGGGCAGCACCACTACTGGGATCCACATCCACCCAATCGCCCTAGTAGGGCCTCCAGGGCACTCCTGCAAGCGTCACGTGGTTTCACAGATCCCAGGCAGAAGCAGGGCCAGTGTTACTACCACCACCAGTGAGGAAATGAAAGCCTGGAGAAGCCATGAGACTTGATGAAGGTCACCAACTGGCTAAATGATGACAGGTGCTCTTAATGAGAAGTTTTATTACCTCACTATATTGTTTTACTCAAAAATATTTCCTGTCTGACAGCTGCTTCCCGGATTTACTGTTTAAAGTGAGTAATTCCACTTTTCTTAGACATGGAATTTTACATATAGCACCAGAGCAGAGTTAAGGATTCCTTTACTAATTTTCCTTACTCATTTATTATATAAAATAGACACGAGACTTGAACAGGGAATGAGGAAGCCCAGAAGAGCAGAAACTAAACCAGTCCAGTGGAAGTGTCATATATGTTGTTGCATAGCCTGCATTCCAGACTAGCAAGACAAGGCTCTGAGCTTCCTAGTGGTCATGGCAAAGATGAGATGCAAAGCCAGATTCAAAGCTCCCACATCTCAAGATAAAAGAAGACAGATCCAGAGAACCAGTGCCCCGCAGCCCTCATGCTGAAGAAAAGGTGTGCAACAGTGAATTACGTCCCTAACAACGTGCCAAAAACAAAAAATACAAAGATGGTTTTCCAACAGTTGCTTCTCCCCTCAATAAAACCTACATCACACCAAGGCTCCATTCAGTAGAAGTCCTTAAATACAGAGACCAAACAATGCAGTCGAACATGCCATTCTTTTGGTTTGTCTTGACTGAGGATAAAACAACAGCATATCTAAAGGAAGTAGAGGAATAGAACACAGTGGACACATACACTGAACTGTGTCGGGCGCTACCATGATTTTACAAATCATGGAATTAATTTGGTATATCCAGAATACTGTTAAGCAATATGCAAAGGTTCATTCTGCATTAGAAAGGTAGGCTTATACACTTCAATGTTTAAGTTGAATATGCTTTCATTTGAGAACAAGTTACTTATTCTGGGATTATGTACATTTATAGATAAACCTATATATAAATATACATAATTTTACAAGATGTATACATAAAATATATTTCAGTTAAAATTATGTTTTCTAAAAATATTGCTAATATTTGGCATTAATCACACAAAATATGAAAGAATTTACACACTAGAGTCATTTTAATTTTAGTAAAATAATCTGATCTTTAAAAAAAGAGATAGATTCACAAAAGCACTAAAATTTCACTCAGATTTTCATGAAATCTTCCCTATCTATTCCTATAAGACCTGCAATTAGGTATTGATAATCAATAAGGAAATGCTTTGATTAATGAAATTAAACTTTAAAGCTAAGCTTTAGGACACTGTGTATTTGCTCTAACAAAGAAAATGCATTATTTACTTACCTGTAATATAGTGTACTTGTTTGCTAATTTTTAAACTACTTTCCTGGAAATAAGATAGCTCTTTTCAAAATATACTTTTTATAACTAGAAGCAACACTTAATTAGTGAAGACAGTTATAACTGACTACTGTAAACAAATTAAAAGAACCTGTTATTATTTAAAAGTGTATAACTCTTCAATGAATGGTTAAAAACATATACTTTTTTTGCTTTTTGAAGAGACAAGTGAACATTTATTTTTGTGTCTTTCTTCCTGTGTATATTTCAAGTCTTTTTCAAAACAAAGCCCCAGGAATCTCCAGATTCAATTACGTCCCTGGGCTTGGCTGATTGCTGCAGGAGTCTTAGGGAGCCTTATACAAATGCTAGAGTTACTCATTTACCCACGTTAAACCCTAGGACAGACCACACAACAAAGCAGGACTCCTTCCTCCATGGAATGTGCTGATTTCAGATGAGGCGGCAGCCAAGGTAGAAAACACTGGAATTTTTCCTTAGAACTGGACTGTGATGACAGGTGCTTGCCATGAACGTCACCTACTGTCTTTTCTTTGACCCTTCCTTTCCAGTTTTTGAAGATTAAGCAGGAAATAATCTTCTCTGAAGATACTTGATAAAAATTCCCCAAAAAAGCAAAAATATATGCTTCTACTGCATTGATAAAAATTTACTGCAGTGTGGCACCTAAAAGTAGTAACAACAGCAATAAAAAGTAATTTCAAAAAACGTTAAGATTTCTTCAGCAAAATAAATGATTCACATTTTCAAGTCCTTTTTGAAATCAGTTATTAATATTATTCCTTCCCCATTTCCAGCTAAATGACCACAGCAACACAGTTTTTTGCTACTCAACATCTTTAAGCCTGTAACTCTTAGGCTATGCATAGCCCGATGTCCTAATCAGGCATTCATTGCTCCCAGCAGGTCTCCATCTGTTAGTACCAGCCTCCTCTTTCCTTCCAATCTCAAGGTTACTCTTAATAGTAACCCCATCTCGGCCAAGCGCGGTGGCTCACGCCTGTAATCCCAGAACTTTGGGAGGCCCAGGCAGGTGGATCACTTGAGGTCAGGAGTTCAAGACCAGCCTGACCAACATGGGGAAACCCTGCCTCTACTAAAAATACAAAATTAGCCAGGTACAGTGGTGGGTGCCTGTAATCCCAGCTACTTGGGAGGCTGAGGCAGAAGAATCACTCGAACCTGGGAGGTGGAGGCTGCAGTGAGCCGAGATCATGCCACTGCACTCCAGCCTGGGCGACAGAGTGAGACTCCAGCTCAAAAAAAAAAATAAAAAAAGAGTAACCCAATCTCAAGGTTACTGGTAGGAATACTAGTAACTGCAAAAAGAACTTTTAAGTGGCAAGGCATGGCCCATCAAAAGTCAGCCCAAGGGCAGTTTTCAGCCCTGCCTCACCTGGGTCTAGTTCAGCTGGTGGATGAACTGATTGATGTGTTCACCCCGACAGCCAGGTGAGCCCATCTCCTTGAAGAAGCCCACTCTATTTGTGGTAGCATGATGGGCCACTGAGAAGTGGAAAGGGCGCAAAAACCATGAGATCTCCTGGAAATGCTTCCCCAGGAAGGCAATTTCATGAATGAGGTCTTCCAAGCAAATGACACCAAACTTCCCCAGGTGCTCCTCATCACTGTGTCATCTGAGAAATGGACTTCTTCTTGACCTTGGTTCGTCCACGTTTCAAAATGAGTTTACAGGCAGACTTCAGATGTGGAAAACCCCAGGTCACATAAGTTTCCACTATATGCAGCATTTTTAGGTTCTGGGGGGTGACTTTTACAAAGACACCACTAAAAATTTTCTTCGGGCGAAGTCTTGCCATGGTTCTCTGCACCAGTAAACTCACACCATTAATCCTTTCAATGCGTACAATAAAGGTCAAGGAAAGTTATCTGGCAATTCCAAGGCATGAGGTCTCACTTCTAGTCGTCTGAGACGCATCTTGTCACATTTCTGCCACCAGGAATCATATAAGAATGATTCCAGTCACTTAACCTGAGCCCTTTCCCTTTCCTCTGCTCCTTCTTTGCCAAAAGTGCCTGCTTCGCCTGGGTGGCTCTGAGGACTTGACAAGCCTTCCTCTTTTTCAGGAGATTTTCTGGAACTAAAGGGATTTTCCTTTGCTTTTGTTCCGTCATCTTTCTAGAGTTGTAGCTACTGATCATGCGCAACCTTACCACATGGGGAAGATGGTGCTCGCTCTATCAAGACCGTATACTACTTTTAAAGATCTAAAATAAATTATGAAGTGGCTCTTGTCTATCTCATTTATAGAACAGGATAATATGTGAAGTTTGCATTGAAAATAAAAAGGGAGAAAGATCACATGACTTGCATTCATCCTTTCATTCACTCAAAAGATATTTACTATTTCTCTTCCATGGGTCAGTATCTGGGATAGATTCTGAACATGCACAAATGCGGATGACAGGATCCCTCCCTGATGCAAGTCCACCTCTGGTAGGAACCACAGAAAAACAAACACAAGACACCAAGGCTTGTGCCATGAGAAAGGCTCACATACAATGCTCGTGGAGCTCCAGATAAGAGCAGATGCTCTTTCTAGGAAAGAGGGTGGTGGCCTGAGGGGACAATCCTGAGGCACTGGTTGAGCTAAGTGTTGTAGAATGGGATAAGGACATGTCTAGCAGAAGGAAGGGTCTCTACAGGAGAAGATAGGAAAGGTTGTGGGATGTGTGAAGAACTGGGATTGCAGGTAAGCTGCAGCTGGGGCCTGACAGTGTACAGCAGGGCAGCCATGGAAAGGGTGCAGGGACCAGGCAGCAGAGCCTGGATCTTATCCCAGAGGTGGCAGAAACCCACGGAGGACTCCAGGCAGGGCAATAACAAGATGGCACTTACATTTAGCCATGACTTCTCTGGAGGGATAAGGAAGGTGGGCTCAGATCACATCCTGCCTTTCCCCAAAACATTCTGAGGGCATCTCATGAACTTTATAAACCTCCACACCCCTTCTCCATTGCCCACCTCTCCTGCTTCACCTCCAGCCGTTCTCCCTAGCGCCCCACTACTCCTGCCACACTGCCTGATTCCTGCTGCTCACACACACCAAGCTCAGCCCCACTGCAGGAGATGTGCACATGCTGCTGTACACTGTAGACGGCTTACTCCTCTCTTCACTGAGGTCCATGTACAGCAAAACCTTCTCAAAGAAGCTCTCCTGACAGCCCATCCAAAACCGCAGCCCTTGGCCGGGCATGGTGGCACACGCCTGTAATCCCAGCTATTCAGGAGGCTGAGGCAAGAGAATCGCTTGAACCCAGGAGGCGGAGGTTGCAGTGAGCCAAGATCGCACGCCACTGCACTCCAGCCTAGGCGACAGAGCAAGACTCCATCTCAAAAAAAAAAAAAAAAGGAAAAGGAAAAGAAAAACTGCAACCCTTTGTAACTCTCTTCCAACTCATTATCACTTCCTGAAATTATACTTTATATTTATTTATTTACTCTCTATCTCCTCCACTAGAACATAATGTATCAGAGTTGCAGGGAGACCTCACCTGTCATATTCATGGCTGGGTTCCCAGGGCATAAAATGCTGGTGAGTAGAAGGCCCACAGTAAATATCTGTGCAATGAATGAACAAAGGTGAGAATAGAGTCAAAAGCTACTGCAAAACACAAAACATCAATGGTGATTTCAGCTGAGCTAAGAACACAGCAGTGTGATGAGATGTTTGGTGGAGAGTTGATGCACCAGGGAGGGAATGGAGGAATCGGAGGTGATGCCTGACAGGGAGGATGCACCAAGCCCAGTTGTATGGGCCCTGGAGGTGTCGAAAGAAGGCAGCCTGAGGGGCCAGGCACGGTGGCTCACGCCTGTAATCCCAGCACATTGGGAAGCTGAGGCGGGCAGATCACCTGAGGTCAGGAGTTTGAAACCAGCCTTGACCAACGTGGTGAAACCCCTGCTGTACTAAAAATACAAAAATTAGCTGGGAATTGTGGCATCTGCCTTACTAGGGAGGCTGAGAGAGGAGAATCACTTGAACCCAGGAGGTGGAGGTTGCAGCAAGCCAAGATCGCACCACTGCACTCCAGCCTGGGCAACAAGAGCAAAACTCCATCTCAAAAAAAAAAAAAAAAAAGAAGGTGGCAGCCTGAGGAACGCTGAGTTCCAGGTTCTGTGAGGCATCCTCTGGGCAGGCAAGTCCAAAGCTGCTCGGGAGAGGTGCTGGGATGGAGCTGCAGAGGGGTGAGCCCGTGCTGATCGTGCAGGAAGAACGTGGCCAGTGGCAGCGCTCCTGCCAGGCTCACCGCACTCACCGCACAGCAGCCATGGCTGGCTCCAGGCACAGAGCCAAAGTGGAGTCTGACAGTGGCCCAGCCCCAGGAGGCCACATCCTCGAGGAGAACATAAGGCAGAAGAAGAGGTGCAGGAGAGGGGCACACCCAGGAACCCAAATGTCTCAAGCAGGGGCAGAGGGGGGGCAGAGTCTTCAAAGGAGCCCCAGGAGGTGACAGGAAAGTGAGGAGGGAGCCCCTGGCTGAGAAGGTCAGAAAAGGAAGTTTCCGGAAGAAACCATGTCAGAGTCAGAAACTGAAGAGAGAAAGTCAGTAAGACAAGACGGACAGTTCCACGATGAGGTGGACGTGGGAAACGACTCCTGTGACTCAGGACTGGGTCTGAGACCCTCAGGGAAAATGGCCTGGTTAGGACAGCCGAGCAAGAGCGCACAGGAAGACTGCACCGGGAAATCATGACAGGCAGCACCAAGTCGCCATGCCTGCAAACCAACAGGGCACTGACGGCGACATTTGCCATGTAGTCACCATCACATGGACATCTGGGGCAAACAATTAAAGTGATTTACATGACAGATGTGTGTGAAGACATGCCAGTATTAAAGCATGAACCAGGGGCCAGGGAGTTGGTCCCAGGGCAGTCTCAGTGGCTGTGGAGTGAGTGCTGGGATACAAGCATGAAGAGGGCAATAATGAAGAAGCTGTCCTTCCCTCACTGCCCACCCCCTACCAGCAACCCCTGGCAGGAGGCAGGGCAGGGCCCAGAGGCAGCAAGACCCACTTGCCAGGAGCCTGGGAACTGGAACTGGAAGCAGCCCTGAGCTGCGTCTGGAAAAACGAGTCAGTGTCCAGCAGGTGAGCTGGGCAAGCTGAGGCACTGACTAGCCTCGTCTCCATGCCAGGGTGGGTAGAACTGAAATCAGTGAAGCCCCTGACGCGATGTCAGGAGACATGGAGGTATCGCCAGTCACATTCTCGTTAATAGCAAAGCGGTGGCGTGTGGAGTTGGGGAGTTCCCCCCAGCTCACCGGAAGCCTCCCCAAGCCGAGGGCGGCCCTGGGAGCAGGTCCTGCCTGTGAACAGCACCTGTCATCTACACTGCACTGGGGAAAGGTGCAAGAGACACCCTCCAGCCCCAGGCTTCTGTGAGCGAGAGCACGTGGGCCAGGAGGGCCCACGAGGTCTCACGCTCACTCCCACGTGTGAGAAGGAGGGAGCAAATGGATTGTTTTAAGCAGGAAGATAAATGGTCAGCGGGATATGTTTCACAAATCGCTTTTGGCAGCAATATGGGGGGTGGATAAGGAAAGCAGGAGGCTGGAGGAAGGAAACCAGAAGAGCATTTCAGGAGCCCCAGAAAGTGCTGGCAAGGGCCTGAGCCAAGAACCAAGGCAATAAAACAGTAAAAAAAAAAAAAAAAGCTTTTTTTTTTTTTCCACACAGTGGGTGAAGGTCCCCACTTTGGTGGGGAATTATGGAGCCCACACCTGAGTGCTTTCATTTGAAGCTTTAGTACCTGGGAGGATGAAGAGCTCCCAGGAGTGGCTGTCCAGCTCACTGGTTTCAGCACCAGCAGTCTTGACCGTAAGTTCAAGGGCTGCCCAGCAAGGCCTGGGAGAGAGAACCAGCCAGACTGGTTTTATTGGATTGTGCTGCCGATAATGACACAATGTCACTAACACTTTCTTGGCAACTAGCAAATATTTTGATATGATTCCTATACAAAAACAGTTTACATAAGGAGTATGATCCCCATTTCAAATAAGGCCAGGAGATAACTAAAGTTGATGGAATGCTAACCATGAGTTTGGCACTGTGGTAGGTTCATAGTGTCCCAACCAGTTTTCATGACAGCTCACAAGGGAGGTGCTGTTACTCCACTTTTATAGAAGATGAAACTGAAACCTAGATTATTTCGCTGTCAAAAGACAACAAAACTAGTGAGGAAGAGTGCCAGGATGCCGGCCCAGGTCTATCTGAGCTTGGTCCCTCTGAGATGCTTTCTGTATCCCAATCGCAGCCCCCAAGCCTCAGAACTGCTGGATCAAAACTGCAGGCAAGGAAGAGTGGGTGCAAAAGCCCATGTGTTGGGGATCTGTTCCTCACAATGGCAGGGTAGAAGGGGCTCAAACATTCTTCCTTTAGGGGCCTGGCTGAATAAGCCAGGATGCAGCCATACAGGGCACAGAGAATGAGGACACCTCTACGTAAGAGTTAGAAGTTTTACATAATTGCAAAACAAAATATAATTAAAAAGCAACCCCTGGCCAGATGTGGTGGCTCATGCCTGTAATCCTACCAATTTGGGAGGTCAACACAGGTGGATCACCTGAGGTAGGAGTTCGAGACCAGCCTGGCCAACATGGCGAAACCCTGTCTCTACTAAAAATCCAAAAATGAGCCGGGCATGGTGGCACACGCCTGTAGGAGGCTGAGGAAGGAGAATCGCTTGAACCCGGGAGGTGGAGGTTGCAGTGAGCCAAGATTGCACCATTGCACTCTAGCCTGGGCGACAGAGCAAGACTCCATCTCAAAAAAAAAAAAAAGAAAAAAAAAGCAGCCCCTAACGTTTGAGGAAAAATGAACTAAATGCTTTTAAATGCACATTGATAACATCAAAACCCACCAGCTGAAGTAGAGGGCAAGTGGGTTTTATGATGAAACAAAATACACCATGTTAAAGTGTACACCAAAGGTTAATTATATTGTTCTCTCTCATACATATGTGCATACGAAATTAGATTTCATATCTATAGGAAATATCCCATAAATATATTCCATTTTGAACTGTGGGATGGAAGAGGCCTTAGATGTCAAGTGTAGCTTCCTTCTCATCCCAGAACGCCCAGAGGCCTCTGGCCCTCAGTAGGTCACTCATGCTCACGTTTCCAATGTGAAGGCCTCCTGAAGGGGCATGCAACAGCAGCCCGATGCCCGACAACCAGTGGCAGCACTTCTGATGCCCCACTCAAGAAAGTCTACAAAGCAGAACCCCAGGGCATTTCTGACCCCTTTTGGTGTGTGTTCCCAGTCCTTTAACCGTGTGCTCATCTGTTTCAGCCTCACTGCAGCTTTACAAGGCTAGTGCCACATCTGCATCCACACCTGCTTTCAAAGACCTGGGAAAGCAGGTCGGGGTTGGGAGTTAAATAGCTCTGGAGAAGGAAGAAGCAGAAGAACTGGGTTCCAGAGAAACCCACACCCACCAGGCAAACTGCCACCAGGCTTAGGGCAGAAGGCTCCCCAGGCTGGATGGGGACGGGCTGTACCTCTGCTCTAGCAAGGTCACAGGTGGAGATGAGGCAGGTTGTTTGCAGCCCTGGGAACAGAACTTATCTCAGTCCAAAGATCCAAAACACATATGCACAGAGGGCAGTGAAAGGGAGAGCACGCCCCTCAGCCAGGGCCACCCGCAGAACCCCAACCAGGAGAAAGCCCTGGATGACGAGATACCTGAGGTTCCCAGAGGGGAAGGAGAGGTGGGTGGGTGGGCTGGCTTCTCCGGACACCTGTCCCTGCCAGGGCGGCCTGTGCCTGTTCCTCTGCAAACCCTCCCTCCCTGCCCTGGCTCTCAGGCTTCTATGACAGGCTCAAAGTCCATGTGGATCAACTGTCCCCGTGGACTGGCAGATGTTTTGCCACATAAAGTGTACATAAACTCACATTCTAAAGAAACAGCCATGCGCGATTTCCATTACACCGCTGAATTTATAACAAAAGTTACAGCCAGATGTGATCCTGTGGATTGATGTTTCCCTACCATTTTTTTTTCAACTCACAATTCCTTTCACGGTAATATACAACTTTAAAAGCCCCCTGGGATTAACATAATATTTAGTAATATTCATTACACAGAAAGGCAAATTTTGATGTTTTAAAGTAATTAGTGACACACGCTGTTAAAACATTTTAATTTTGTAAGAAACAATCAGATGTGGGCAAATTAATTACAAAACAATAAATTATTTCATCTTCTGCATGGACACTAAATATATAGTAAAATATAGATGGTAATCTAACTGTCTTATAGGCAAAAGCTGCTGTCATTAACTTAATTTCTGACTTTTTAGTTTTGCTTTAAAGATCAACTGATTGCCGGGTGCGGTGGCTCAAACCCATAATCCCAACATTTTGGGAGGCCGAGGCAGGTGGATCACCTGAGGTCAGGAGTTTGAGACCATCCTGACCAACATGGTGAAACCCCATCTCTACTAAAAATACAAAATTAGCTGGGCATGGTGGCACATTCCTGTAATCCCAGCTATTCAAGAGGCTGAGGCAGAAGAATCGCTTGAACCCAGGAGGCAGAGGTTGTGGTGAGCCGAGATTGGACCACTGCACTCCAGCCTGGGCCACAAGAGCGAGACTCCATCTCAAAACAAAACAACAAAAAATGACAAAGTGAGAAACAGCGTTTCTGGCTGCTGCTTGCAAGTACTTCCACACAAATAACATGGCATGTGCAAGGGCTGACTCTGTTTCCCACAAATGGATGGAAGGAAAGGACTCTAGGACACAAACACCCACACACAGTTTTTTTCCGACATGTTTTTTGAGTGCTACGGACACCTAGACCAAGAAACCTAACATTTTTATTAAGATAACCCAATTCAGGGTTTGGAGGAGTTGCCCTTGGGAGGAGTCCCAAGGCAAATTTGCAAAATGAATCCCATCTTTACATTCTCTATTAACTTACATTTCGACATCAATGCCCCTTTGCTTCTTAATAACATACGATTACAAATAAAAACCATATAAAATTGTATCATGGTCAGGATTTCCACAGGGCTTTGCGATAAACCCAAAACATATCAAAGATACCCTCCCAATTTTTAGAAATCTCCACTCACCACCACTCTCCCACCACATAAATACAGAGGCCACACAAAGGCCCATGCTGGAAGAAAAACGTCAAACAAAAATAAGTATCTCATTTACTTTGATTTTTCAGTAAATAAAAATCTGAAACCCTTGTTATTTCTACATTTTTAACAACGCCAAACCCGGTACCCTTTCCAAACCCCCTGCTGTGAAAACCTTCATGAAAGATTTTCCTCTATTCAGGCATGCACTCTGGCCTGAGGAGCGCCAGGCCCTCTGAGGCACACAGATGAGCCAGAACAAAACCAGCGCAGGGCCTGACTCACAGCCACCTGCACTGGTGAGCAGGGGCTCAAGAAAACCTCCACAGCACAGCCCCATCCGCAAAGACTTGAGGCCTCTACTTCCGATTTCGTACATTCATTTATTTTTTTTATACATATATAGAACTAGTATATTGAGAGTATATTATACATGTTACTAGTATATTGAGAACACTACAGACATTACACACAAAAAAAGAACTTTGCTTTTTTGTCATTGTTTGTTTGTTTTTGAGACAGGGTTGCACTCCATCACCTAGCGTGGAGTACAGTAGCGCGATCTCGGCTCACTGCAGCCTCCACCTCCAGGGTTCAAGCGATTCTCATGCCTCAGCCTCCAAGCAGCTGGGATTACAGGCACCTGCCACATGCCCAGCTAAGTTGTATTTTTAGTAGAGGCGGGGTTTCATCAGGTCGCTCAGGCTGGTCTCGAACTCCTGACCACAAGTGATCTGCCTGCCTCGGCCTCCCAAAGTGCTGGGATTACAGGTGTGAGCCACCACACCCGGCCACAAAAAGAACTTTGGAAAGAATACAATAAATATTATCTTCCCAAATTTATTCATTTCCTCCTTATCCCAAATGGATCACGAAGCACACATGGGGGCCCATACCTCCACTGTGGAGACCACAGCTCTAATACCTCATCAAGTGGAAGATCCCTGCCCTGGTATCTGGTATTGGTGGTAGAGATGAGGACTGGACAGCCTTCCTCCCTCCTACCCTGCAGGCGCCATGTCCGCTGCGGGTGTCCTCAGTTCCATGTGCCATCTGGGGCACCGTTCTTGCCCACTCTCAATAAAGAAACCTCTTCCTCAGGACTCCAGGAAGGCAAATACGTAACCAGGAATTTTATTACGAATGAGTGCTACAACAAATCCAGGACTGGGAGACAGCATCGTCAATACTCCCAGTCATCTGTCTAAAAGGAAAATGCAATCAATGCACCCTGCACCATGGTAACCCTTCACTGTGGGAAAAATCGCCTCTGCCAACGTTCTGCCCTCTGGACCCTCAAGCTCCTACACTAACAGCCTCACTATCCGCCCCCTGGACACTTCCACCCACTAGACAATTCCTCCTCAAAAGGTCTTTCCTACCACTCTTTCTGTGATGCTGATGAACGCTGAGCAGAAGAGTTATTAAGCACTCACTCTGTGCGAGGCACTGTTAGATATGTTTAAGGCATGTGATCTTCACAGCCCTGCGAAGCAGGTGGATCGTAGAGTAATTCCCTTTTGCAGATGTGGAAATAAGAACACAGGTGTCTTAATCAGGCTCCCCAGCTGGGCGCGGTGGGTCATGCCTGTAACCCCAGCATTTTCGGAGGCCAAGGCAGGTGGATCACAAGGTCAGGAGTTTAGGACCAGCCTGGCCAACATGGTGAAATCCCGCCTCGACTAAAAATACAAAAATTAGCCAGGCATGGTAGAAGGTTCCTGTAGTCCCAGCTACTCAGGAGGCTAAGGCAGGAGAATCACTTGAACCCGGGAGGCTGAGGTTGCAGTGAGCCGAGATCACGCCACTGCACTCCAGCCTGGGCGACAGAGTGAGACTCTGTCTCAAAAAAAAAAAAAAAAAAAAAAAAATTCAGGCTCCCGAGAAGACACAGCTGGAGCTGGAAGAGCTGTGCCAGCCCTTTAAAATGGAGTGCACCCCAGGGAAGTGAGGGTGATGGAGGGAGGCCAGCCAAAAGGCACCAGCACCCAGCCACCCGCTGCAGCAGGCTCTGTATAGCCGCTGTGTCCCCAAGCACTCCTGGGGTGGGGAGTGCTTCTGTGTCCAAATTGCAGCCCCCCACCAAGCCTCAGAATTGCTGGATCAAAACTGCAGGGAAGGAAGGATGGGTACAAAAGCCCATGTGTTGGGGATCTATTCCTCACAATGGCAGGGCAGAAGTGGCTCAAACATTCTTCCTTTAGAGGCCTGGCTGAATAAGCCAGGATGCAGCCACACAGGGGACAGAAAACTGCATGGCAGTGGGGTCCTAAGTCACATCATGCATCAGTGACCCAGGAAAGAAGGAGATGGGAGGCCAGCGCTTGTCATGCCGTGCTGCTGGTGAGCGGCACAGGGCCTAGACACAGCTGCCACGCAACGTCCCTCACCTCCAGAGTCCAGCACTAGGCAGATCTGCGTGGCGCATCAGCAGGACGTAGCGGGCAGAGGTGTGCTCAGGAGCGTGGGCTCCATGTCACAGCCCTGCCCCTGCTCCGGCCTCTGCTCTCCTTGCCAGTGGCTGCTTCCAGGTAAACACACAAGACACACTCGGCTTAAACCAGAGGACAGCAAAAGCCACAGCCACTTGGTTTCGCCATAAGGACCCTTTACTTTATGAAGGCCAGAGTGAAGAGAGGGAAACGGCTTTTCTAGAGGTTCTTTATAGATCCTTTCTATTAGTTTGCTCAGCCTCAACTGGAAAATTGATGTTCACAGTTACACCAATGCTCCTCATTCAAGAATCCCTGGTCAAGAGACAAGAGGTGCTCTGTCTCCCTGAGGACGTGGCAGGAGAAAGCACCAAAGAAAATCCTGAGCCTGCTGGCAGCCGTACTGACACAGGGAATAACACCCCCACCTGTGCACAGCTTCTCTTTCCTCTAGCTGAACTTCATCAAGTCAGCAAGTTAAGAAAATACAGAGGCTCTGAAAAGTTCCCAACGGGCATGTTTTCATATGCAGTCTATTTATATGCCCTGAAATGGACTCAGGTTCTAAAGCACCTGTGTTGTTGCACGAGCACTTTTGCCAGGTATAACCTGTGACAGGAGCTGAATCTGGACACCTGTCTGAGCACACAGGGCTTGGCTGGAGCAAAATAAAATGCACCGTTTTTAGAAGGAAATAGAAGATGTTTACTCTAGAAAGATTTCTTTCTACAGCCCAAATATAGCACAACTCAGAGCCAAGACTGGCTCTGAGGTGCTGAATAGCGGTAGTTCCGTTCAAGAAAGATTTCAAAACAAGATCTCCTCCAAAGACGCAAATTCTTGGTTCGAGTCCTGAATTTCCTCAATATGTTCATTCATTCACATACTTATGATGTGCCTACTACGCGCCAGGCCGTGTTCTCAGGAGCCTCGTGGGGAAGAGAGGGTAAGGGAACGTAGGGTGAATTTTGGCAGAAGACAAAAACATCCGGCTTCCTTACACTTAGATCATTTTTAAAAGAGACAATGCTTTTCACTGGATAAACAGATAATGCAAATACAAATATTCCTGGGAGAGATAACATAAATTAAATCACCATCATCAGATACTACCTTGAGATTGGAGTTTAAAGGCAGAATATTTCTAGAGAAAACAGAGGTGCTAAAAGGGGAAATAATAAATACGGAAACTAAAGTCATGCAAAAAGAGTTCTGAAAGACCCAAAGGTCTTTTTGTGTCAAAATTGACTTGATGGTAATTTACTCAATAATTACTATGTGCCTAAAATACATTTTATTATTCAATTTAAAAAAACAAACAAACAAACAAAAAACCAAGAAATCAGATTTTAGAAATCTACGAGTATGTATGTTTGTTCCCAGCACATAGTACTGAAATATTAACTTATTTTTGTTCAATTTAATTATTCCTATACAGACAGTAGGGGGCCCATGAGCTAAGGAGTGTGGACAAGCCAGGCTTTCTCCTCTGCATCAACCTAAATCCTCTTCATCCTTTAGGGTCTGCACAGGCCCTGCTACTCCCAGGAATGCTTGGGACGGGCCGCCAGGCCTGGTGCATCTCCGTGCTGGGGAGTCTGTGCATTGTTTCACCAGCCTCAGTGTGTGTCAGTTGTCCATGGCTGCTTCTTCCATATAACAGCAGGGTTGAGGCATCACCAGAGACACAGGGATGGCAAAACTGAAAACATCTGCTGACTCCTGACCCACAGGATAAAGCAGGAAAGTTTGCAGGGCACACCATACTCTCCTGAACCTGAACCTAGACTGGCTCCTGCTCAATGTACCACTTCATTCCACGCTTTCCTCATTGCTCTTTGTAAACCCACTGGCTGGTTCTTAGAGCTGGTGGGCTACTCTTTAGTAAGCCCCATCACTCCTGTTCTCACCAGTTTGGGGATATTCTCACTAGGAGGCAACTGCACTATCCCCAAACTGCTTATGTCAGTCATGGTTAACTGTTTTAATCCCGCTAGTTAATTTTACAGAAGGTAATGGGTGCACAGAAAAAGCACAGCATGAGTCTCATGAAACCTACATTAAATATTTAAGAAAAACAAAGGTGAGTTGCTTTAAAAAATGAGTAAATCAATAAAAGTTTACTTAGGTGATGGAGAGGAAACTGAAAAAGACTGAGGAGGGGGAAAAAAATCATCAGTTCCAGGATTCTGCACTCAGATTTTAATCACAATTGTTTGTATGCTCTTAGTCGGCTTTAAAGAAACTGAAACTGGTCAGACACAGTGGCTCACACCTGTAATCCCAACACTTTGGGAGACCGAGGCAGGAGGATCACTTGAGGTCAGGAGTTTTAGACCAGCCTGGCCAACATGGTGAAACTCCATCTCTACGAAAAATACAAAAATTATGGGCATGGTAGCATGTGCCTGTAATCCCAGTTACTTGGGAGGCTGAGGTAGGAGAATCACTTGAACCTGGGAGGCAGAGGATGTACTGAGCCAAGATCGTGTCACTGCACTCCAGTCTGGGTGACACAGCAAGACTCTGTCTCAAAATAAACAAACAAACAAACTGAAACAATGAATTCTGGACATGGCCCTCTATCAAAAGATTGCTCAATACATGTAAATGCATATTTTTTAAGCATTTAATGTTTTAAACTCACTCATTTAACTAAGTGTGCAATCCTCAGTGCCAATCGGCACATAAATGGTTTCTACCATTGCAAGTTTCAGTTCCCTCTGCTCCCTGTTGTTTCGTGCAAGTACACCCCACTCAAAGTATGATTTTTTTCCAGTAGGCTGGATTTTATCCCCATTTTGCAGATTATAATACTGAGTTTGGGTTTTAGTAACTTGGCAAGGTCTCTCAACTCATAGTGTATGTTTCATCCCAGGCGGTCTGATTCCAAGAGGCAATCCTCATCAACTACTCTATTATTCTCACTCCAGGGAAGCCAGAACTACAAAACAGTTAAAATTAGAAGAATCGTCAATATTTATCTCCCTATTTAACACTCCATCATGGGCAATGCAAGAAAAAAATCATTTAAATTTGGAGCTTTAAAAAGGAAAATTCAGAATATTGGGAACATGCACACTTAGGAAAGAAACTAATCCACAGCTCTTCAAGTTCCAATCTAGATCTGAAAATATCAGTGAAATTGTGCTCGGACCTCTAAAACACTCAAAGAGGCAAAGGGCTGCACAAATTGGACACACAGGGCCTGAGGCATTTCTTCAAATGATGTTTTTCTGGCATTTCCACACCAATGCCTGTACTTTGGGAGTCTTCTCATGTCTGCATTAAAGCCCAAGACAAGCCAGTGGGCTAAGACATGTAATTCATGATTCTAGTGTCACAATTCTGCTCTTATCTGCAGGTAAAGACAACTTAATAGTATTGAGGTCCAGTCATTTCTCCCCCTCTTTATGTCTGAGTTTTAATCTATGGAACACAATACCAACAACAACAACAAAAACATCATTCTCTTCTTTAGGAATAAAAGTCAAATAATAGGCCATTGGAAAGTTACCTCAAAGCCAGGCGTGGTGGCTCATGCCTGTAATCCCAGCACTTTGGGAGGCCAAGGTGAGAGGATCACTTGAGGTCAGGAGTTCAGGATCAGCCTGGACAATATGGCGAAACCCCGTCTCTACTAAAAATACAAAAATCAGCCGGGCATGGTAGTGTGCGCCTGTAATCCCAGCTACTTGGGAGGCTGAGGCAGGAGAATCGCTTGAACCCAGAGGCAGAGAGGTTGCAGTGAGCCGAGATCGTGCCACTGCACTCCAGCCTGGGCAACAGAATAAGGCTCCATTTCCAAAAAAAAAAAAAAGAAAGAAAAAAGGAAAAAAAGTTATCTCAAAATACGAAGCTGCATACTTTGTGAATTTTTAATGTATATTCTAGCTTGTTACAAAGGTACGTGGGGCAAACAGCAGCTATCACTATCTAAAATTCCTCATTTACCAAAAACAAACAAACAAACAAACAAATCCATATCTGCAGTGACATTCCTAAGGAAATCATCACTGACATCAGGGAATGAAGGCTTCAAGCTGACTTACCTTGTGACACTTGCTTCTGCTGTTAGACTGAAACTTCGCCCTCAATAATCAGTTCTTGCCTATCTGAGTGACTGGGCAGCTACATCTGCAGCATATTTATAGCAGCTGGATCTATCTGGCATTTAAAACTCAAGAATCTAAAAATGAATGACAAGTTCTACCAGAGAGACAAACTAATTTTACCTATTTGAAAATAGCTAACTTGCCTAAATTGTTCAATAATTAAATACAATTCCCAAAATACTTAAACACTTCAGTGTTTTGGGAATGCCAACACCTCATAAAACCTATTTTAGGTGTTTGTATTTTGAAGTGTCATCAAACCGCCACAGTCCATGTACCCGGTGCTGTTTTCTCTGGTGACACCAACTCCCCCCTGTAGCAGTTGGGTCCCCCCTCATCCATCAAATGCGATCTTCCTCAGTCATCTGTTCTGGGCTCTCCTCCCTTCCCTGTAATGCTCTCCTTAGACCACAGGACATCGTAGCCTCAAATACCAGCATGCTCAGTTCTCCTCAGTCCATGCCTTGAGCGAGGCCCTCACTCCCCTTCCCCAGCACAGGACCTGCAGCTGCCAGCCATGCATCACACGGGCCACCTCCCGTTTCACTCCCTGCACTCCCTGCACTGTACACACACAGCACTTCAAACTCACAGCCAGCCTTGTTGCAACGCCTTCCCTCCCAAACACACTGCACACGACCCTCCCTGCTCGCAGGAGAAGAGCACCCTGTCCGTTGTCCCCCAGTGCTGACTGTATCACGGCCAGAATCTTGAATGCATCCTCCTGGGCATGGCCCTGCGGCAGCTGTAGGTGAGCTCCCCTTTATCTGTTTGCCCCATCGCCACAACAGGCTCCTGATTGCGTTTCACTTCTTAGTCCTCGCTTTCAAACAAACCAGCCAAGCTGACCACTCATTATCCGTGAAAGAAGGAAAGAACTGTACCACACAGAGTGGATGTCTGCCGCTGGGCACAGAAGACCACTTTTTCATAGATGCAGTGACTTTACTATGGAAGGCTGAGCCTCAGGAGCTCAGCTGAAGTACTCTAGCCCATCATTAAGCACATTTTTGTGCGTAGGCTCAAAATGTCCTTTCCTATTTGTGCAGTGGAGGATTTTCATTCAACAAATGACTTTCATAGGAAAACTCCAAGTTCAGGGATGCCATGCCTTGTACAACAGATGTATTGTAGAAAACACCAGTGTAAGTGTTAATTTTTGCAAACCAGTCATGTTTTAAAATATAAGATAGAAGATCAGCATTTGGGAATCTGAAATACTTTCAGGGATTTCTGAGATACTTTCAGTAAAAAGAATTCTCTGATAGCAATCATTTGACCTGATTTTTAGGTCTGCATTTTTACGTACATGGCTCTGTCTAAAGTGGGAAACACTAAAATTAACAAATGAAAATACAAATCAGCTGGCCGTGCATTTCAACTCTTTGCAGCCTGAATCCCCATCTTCCAGGGAGACAGAGCAGTGAGAAGCAACAAAGACAGGGCTGAAGAGGACGGGAGAAGCTCAAGACAGGTGAGGGACGCACACAGAGCAGCTCCAGGTTTGTTCTGCTCTGCACATAAGAGAAAGGGGTCGCCCCTGCGGGCTGGAGGGGAGAAGCCCAAGGGCTGGCTGCGGAGGGGCCAGCTGTACAGTGTCCAGGCTGCCCTCCTGCAAAGGACCCGAGGGAGAGGCAAGAACAAGGCTGAATCTGTATTCAAGTTTTGAGGCACAAGTCCCCTCCATCCTCCTGTTTTTTTTTTTCCCCCTCTGCCAGTAATGCAAGGTTCAGCACTCCCTCTTTACAATTAGGATTTGTTTTTGATTGCTGGGAAACCACTGCCTCCAGTTCTGTCTGACAGGGCCTGGCTGTTCTGAGGTCCTAGCTCCCCAGTCACGTGTGGTCACCGCAGCCCATGCAGAGCAGATCTGGGGGGAATTCTCCCCTGGGTCTCCCTCAAGGTGCCCCAGCAACAGTGCACTCCAGCTCCACCTGCCGCCACCACCACTGCCACTGGTATCAGCTGCCACCAGCCACCACCAGCCGCCACCAGCCACCACCAGCCACCAAAAGCCGCGAGTGAACCGTGAGCTCTGCACACAGCCCACCCAGCAGGCCTGTCCCAAGGAAGGTGAAAACACAGGGCCCAGAAGGCTGGCGATTCCACCTTCCCCTCACGGTGGAAAATCAAGGCCCCTGTCTCCATGCTGCTTGGTGAGAATGTTTCCACAGCCTGACCAGGGGCTGTACGGCCTCTCTCTCCCCTGCTTTTTTTCTTTTCCTCTGACCTGCTCTGCTAGGGTTTTGTGAGGTTGTCTGTTTTAATAAAGAAGCCCTTATCTTCCTTATATTTACTCTTCAATGGAAATGAGCCTCCTCCTTTTTCCTACAAACGCCCTTTGGCTTTTCCAAATGATAAACATTGTGGGAAGAATTGTTTGAAGAAATAAATATCAAGCTCATAAATGAAGATGTGCACTTAGGCTCTGGGACCATGCAACTTCTGTTTACAATAACACAGGAATTCTAAGGAACCCATTTTAATTGGCATTCGCAGATGTGGGCTGGGTGACAGCACTCATGCACAGCACATTTTGAAGCTGTTCTCAGACATTCCTTAATCCATGAGTAACTGTTTCAGGGAGGCTGGGGACTGTCGTGGCAGTAAAAGGCGGCAGCACCAAGAACGATGAACATTGGTTCTGCTGTGGCTTCCTGGGAGTCCTGCCCTGGGGTTCCTTCTGGGAAAGGCGAATGGGACCTGAGCTTCTAGGAAAGGGGTCACCCTGTGGAAGCTCCTCGGGGTAGGGACAGGCCATACCCAAGGACCGCACGCAGATGGTCTTGCCTGCCACAGGCCCTATCCACTGTGGGCTTTCTTGCTTTTCAGGCTTTTCCTTCCCCTCTTGCTAACACCAGTCCTTGTCATTTATCGTTCAAACCTTCCAGAAGCTTTAAGGAACACCTCCAACCCACCAGGGACTGCGCAAGGTGAAGGAGATGAAAGGAGACACAGACACAAGCCACTCTCCACAGTAAACACTGCCAGGGCTGAGCTGGGGTGGGCTGGGAGCTGCAGCTGTGTGGGACAAGGGGGAGATGTGAGCAGGCCTTGCAGAGTGAGCAAGCAGGTAAGAAGGAAGACACCTCTAGGAGATGGGAAGAAAACCCAAGGGCATTCTGGAAAGCTGGACGCTGGTATTGGCCGGCCCTTAAGGGTGCCCGGGGCCAGAAAGGGAAGGGTTCAGAGGTGGCTTTTACCATACAAGGGAGAGGAGTCAGCTGAGGCTCATAAGATTTGACCAGATAAGAGCTGTGAAATGCAGGAGAGGGCACCACAGAAAAGGAGATTCATCTGGGAGCAGCGAACACACAGATGATGAGGGCCAGGAGACAGTGATACAGCCCTCCTGTCCTCACACCAGCCCCACTGAGGCCCCATCATCAACCTCTGCCAAAGCAGCACCTGGAGGGCAGGATCACAGGCCAGCCATCCTTCCCAGAGCCAGGCCGGGGACGCTCATTGCCAAGGCACAGGACAAGGCCTTCCCTGTTTCCATGACGCCACACATGCGCAGGGACCCAAGCCAATGACCAGCTAAGTGAAAATGGGCTAGGCTGCTCTCACAGAAGCCTGAGGACGAGTTTATGAATACATGTGCCTTGCTCTGAGAGAGAATGTATGTGTGTGCATCTGAGTGTGTGTGTGCGCGTGCACAAGTGTAAACACACACATGTGCTTGCGAGGGAAGGAGATAGAGAATAAAGCAAACACACCTGTTAACATCTGTGGCATCTAGATGAAGACGATGTGGGAATTTTTCATTATTCCAAAATCAAAAGTTAAAAAATATATCTTTAAAAACTGAAGACAGGACTGTTGAGCACACAGTGATGATGGGGTAATTTCTCTCTGATACTTCAGCTCAAATGCAGCAAGAGTCAGTGCCCTCGTCCCGCCCACCCGACTTTGGGCTAATTCATGGTGTGTATATTAAACACTAACAAATAGCAAGTTGGACGGAGGGCTAGAGGCAGGGATGGAGAGGCTGCTAGAGAGATACAAGGGTGGAACACTCTGCCCATTGCAGTTTCTACACTGCCAAATGGAGGTGGTGACAATGCCACCCCTATACTGTTGCTACAGGGATCCAGCACGGCCAGGCACTGTGAGAGCAGGGGACACAGAGCCAGGTAAGAACACACAAGAGACATAGCAGATGGGCAGACGGGTAATGCCATTTGTAGCCCAGGCTCTCTAAATACTCTCTGAACACCCAGCAATATTCCCAAGCTGCCTCTGAGGAACTAGGAAGTAAGAGAGGATATATCTGTCAACATCACGGGGCAGATTCATTTCGCTATTTACTGATCTCTTCTCTGTGCCTGCGTGAAGTACAACAGAGAGACCCATCAAATCAGCAGCTGGCCTCTGGGGACGTCTCAACTACAATCATATCTCTGAATCATATCTCTAAACTAAAAACATAGTGGCCAGCCTTGGGTGCCAGCTCTGCAAATACTAGAACTCAATACCCGTATCAAATGATAAATAAATTTAGAAGCTCCACATTCACAGAGACTCCCACACACATGCACACCAAACAGGGTGAATCTGATCCGGAGATTAGCTGAATTGAGAAGCCGTCCTGAGGAAGAGCATGCTCAGTGAGAGCCCAGAGCCAGGTGGACAAGGCACCCTCAACTACGATCACGCAGGCCCCTCCTCCCAGCTGCCTGGGGAGACAAGCATGCTATATTTAGACAGGTTCTTTTTTTTTTCTTTTCCTTTTTTTTTTTTTTTTGAGACAAAGTCTTACTCTGTCGCCAGGCTGGAGTGCAATAGCGTGATCTCAGCTCACTGCAACCTCTGCCTCCCGCGTTCTAAGTAATTCTCCTGCCTCAGCCTCCCGAGTAGCTGGGATTACAGGCGTGCACCACCATGCCTAGCTACTTTTGTATTTTTAGTAGAGATGGGGTTTCACCATGTTGGCCAGGCTGGTCTCGAACTCCTGACCTCAGGTGATCCACCCGCCTTAGCCTCCCAAAATGCTGGGATTACAGGCGCCAGCCACCGCACCCGGCCTAGACAGGCTCTTGACTCAAGTCTCCAAATCCAGGCAGTGATAGACCAGCCCCTCCATGTGCCCTTCTACCAAAACCAAAAATAACAGCAAACTTTTTAACAATATGAAAATGACACCGATCATCTAGAGCACAGGAAAATTAAAATCCCCCAACATGCGGCATCTGCTTTTCCAGACAATTTCAATTTGGAGATAACCGTCAATTACAGGAACAGCAAAACTACAAAACACACCCAGCACCATGCACATTGTGACTAATCACAGCACCCACACAGCAGGCGGCAGGCGGCCGGGGAAATGCTTTTCTCCCAAGACACTTGTGGTCCTATAAGGAGTGATACAGCTGTTGTCATACTCAAATTACCATCAGGGCCTGCCCTGTGTACTAGTCCCGCACTGACAGTGACTAATCCTAAGGGTTGGCTTTCTAAAAACCCAGTGATATACAGAGAGGCTGCCTGACAAATGTATGGGAAAGGTGTGGCACACATTTTAAATTCATCATGAAGTTTCAACATCTTTCAAAGTAGCTACTAAATCCCCGGTCATAAGGGATATAATCCCAAAAATGTATGGAAGAAGCTAATTAAGAGCCATGCCTAACTACTAAAGAGTAAAGGGAATGGGTGGCATTTACTCCATGTACTTCCAACATGCATTATACTTTCTTTGATAATTCTGTTTCCTCTTTGTTATTAAATAAATCACCTGAAATTTTCAACTACATTCACCAGGTTCTCCAATTATTTTAATATGAAATCACTGGCACATTTTTCTAAAACAGACTTTTTCCTTTTAGCAGTTATAAAGTTCACAGCAAAGTTGAGAGGGAGGTGCAGAGATTGCCCATATTCCCTCTGACCTTACATATGCAGAGCCTCCCCCACGACCCACACCCCACCAGACTGGCACATCTGTTGCCGCTGATGAACCTCCGTGGACACATCATTATCACCCAGAGTCCACAACCTACATTAAGGTTCACCTGTGGTGTCGCACATTCTGTGGACTAGGACAAATGTTCAATGACATGTATCCATCATCAGTATCATACAGAGTATTTTCAATTCCCTAAAAATCTTCTGTTCCTGCCCTTTCCCCCTCCCGACCCCTGGCAACAGGAAACACGATCTTATATTGCCTATTCCAGAATGTCACAGAGTTGAAATCACACAGCATGTAGCCTTTTCAGATTGGCTTCTTTCACTTGATAATAAGTATTTAAGGTTTTTCCATGTCTTTCTATTGCTTGATGGCTCATTTCTTTTTAGCATTAAATAACATTCCATTGCCTGAATATAACAGGCACATGCATTTTATAAGAAAAATCATTTAGATGGAATAATATATTGTGCCGTCTCTCTCCCATATAGAGCAGCAAAAAAATCTGGCCAGAATGCAAGGAACAGCTATTTGATGACTCTGAGAAGTTGGGACTAGAGACCAAAATTTGAAGTACCTCCAAACCAGCACTCAGTTTAAGATTTTTTTTCCCAATCCTGGATTCAATGCAGCCTGAAACCTGGGCAGTGGGCAATGGCTTGGACAGAGAGAGCTACAAGAGAAACCCTCTAGTGCTGGATTAAAAAGAAGGAAATGGGTCCCCTAATGTTTAATGAGGAGGGAGAATTCTCTGCTATGCTCATCTCCCTGCTCCTATGAGCCCCAGTCCACAAGCAGTTCTGAGGTGGCAGAGTGGGTGACAGCAACAGTGGCAGCACAGGGACTTGCAAACACAAAAAGAGGAAAACTCTTCTCTCGGATCAGAGGAGCTGTGGTCCCAAGAAGGTGGAGTAAACTCCACTGCTTTTTTCTCCTTTCTCTCTTCTGCTGCTGCTTTGCCCCACATGTGGGTGCAGTCACAGGATATGTGCAGCAAAGCAGGGTAAATAAAGCCTAGTTTTCTGGCTGGAGCACAAAAAGGAAAGGGAAGTAGAAACCACTGAGACACTTTGGAGAGGGAGGAACAACATAAAGTCATTTGTGAACTCCTGGGTGCGTCCCCAAACTGCACATGTATGGATCGGACCCCTGGGGGCTTTAAGAACTGAACAGACCACCACCCCACGTCTCAGATTGGCCACTGGTAGCACAAACATGAGAAGATCTGAATAACACTGTACAGACTTTTCAACCTTACCTGCCACTGAAATGACAAGCACAAAGGGCTCAGCAGAAATTTAAACATGAACCCAACTAGGTCAATCGCCAGATTTAAAAAATATATATGTCAACATTCTCCATAAGTTTTAAATAAGAGCCAGAGTATCATAATGAAATAGTCAAAATGTCTAGGAAATAATACAATAATATTTCATCATATAAAGAACTAGGAAAATTTCAACTCCTCTGGGAAAGACAATCCACGGCTGTTACAACGAGATGACCCACATACTACTGTCTGACAAAGAGTTTAAACAACTATTATAAAAATGCTCTAAGTAAGGGCAAGAACTTTTGAAATGAATGAAAACTTAGTAAGTCTTGGCAAAGAAATAGAAAATATAAAGAAGAAACAAAAGAAAATTTTAGATTTGAAAATACAGTAACTAAAATGAAAAACTCAAGGGATAGGCTCAACATCAGACTCACTGACTTTGCATATAGGTCAACAGAAATCATCTAACCTGAACAACGTAAAGAGAAAGGACTGGAAAAATGAACAGGCATAGGGACCTATGGGGCAATACCAACAGGTCTAATTTTCATGTCAATGGGATCCTAGAAAGAAAGGAAAAATAATGTGGTACACAAAAAAATATTTTACGAATTAACAGAAAACTTTTCAAATTCCACAAAACTTCATGAAAGAAAACAGATTCAAGTAGTTCAGCAATCCCTATACGAGATGAGTACAAAAAAAAGCCCACACTCTGGGACATCGTTATCAAAGTGCTTAAAACTAAAAACAAGGAAAAAACCTTGAGAATCACCAAAACAAAGCCACATTTCTTAAATGGAAATAATTTGAATGACTACAGAAATTACAATGGCTACAATGAAGTCGAAAAGACTTTTAAAGTACTGAGATTAAAAAGAAACTGTAAACCATGTTACTATATCCAGTAAATATATCCTTCAAGTATGACAGTGAAACAAAGATATTCTCAAATGAAGGCAAAGAGAATTCACTGCCAGCAGGACTGTTCTAGAATAATTGTTAAAGTTATTCAGACAAATAGAAATAGTACAGAAAGAAAACCTGGAACATGAGGAGGAAAAGACATGTTAAATATCTAGGCCAATACATGATTCTTCTTTTTTGAGTTCTTTAAAATGTAGATGTAATACAAAACCATGGAGGATACCTATGTAATAGTAAGCTATATTCCACATAAATGATAAAATATTCACTCTAAGGAGACTGTGAGAAGTTGGATTATTTTAATCCCTAGAAAACTCATGCAAATAAACAAAGGGATATACTAAAAATCCCTGTAGATACATTAAAATAAGATACTAAAAAATTTCAAATAAAGAAAGATTGGAAAGCAGAAACAAGAATGCAAGTCAGGCAACAAAGAAAAAATAAATCGTTAAATGGTTGATCTAAGTCGAAAAATATGAGTGAGACAATAGGCCATTATCCTTCATTAATGCAAATGATTTGATGTAATGTAATAGTTTAATATAATTATTTGATGTAAATGGTCTAAACAATCCAACTAAAAGACAGATATTATTTAACTCCATGCTATCTTCAAAAAACTCGCTTTAAATATGATTATGTAGGTGGTCAGTGGTAAACTGATGGAAAAACCACACCATAAAAATATTACTCAAAAGAAAGCTGGGATGGTTATATTAATATCAAAATACAGACATCAGACAAATCAAAGACATCAGGGATAAAGAAGGACATTACATAAAACAGTCAATTCAACAGGAAGATAAAATAATCCTAAACTTCAATACACCTGACAATGAAGTTTTGAAATAGATATAACAATGAAATAGATTAACCCACAATTAACTTTTGAGACAATACTCTCTTAGAAATCAGTACAACTCATACACAGAAAACCAACAAGAATACAGAAGAACACACAAATACAATCAACCAACTTGACTTAATTGACATCACTAGAATTTTACCCAACTGCAGAAAATACACTGTTTTCTACAGCAAACAGAACACTAATCAAGATAGACAATCTCCTGGGACATAAAACAAACTTTACCAAATATTAAAAAAAAAAAATTAAAGGCATACAAAAGTATGTTCTCTAACCATACTGAAATTAGACCTGAAATCAATAACAAAGATAACCATAAAATCTATAAGCACTTAGAAATGTCACAATATATGACTACTGAATGCATGGAGAAAGAGAACTCCGAGGGACTTGAGCATACAGTTTTTAAAAACCATCACTGCCGGGATGATGATAAAGAAATGCTTAGAAGGAAATGCACAGCATTAACTGCTTATATTAGAGAGGAAAGTTCTCAAACTAATCATTTAAACCTCCATTTAAATCAAATTTGAAAAAGTAGAGCAAAACAAACCCAAATCATACACAAGGAAATTGGTGAAACAGATAAAAGGCAATAGAAAACAATGACCACAGAAGATATTTCATAATAAATCTGAGAAGCCTATAAAAAGAATGACAAAGAAGAGAGAAGACACTAATTACTAATGAGGAATGAAAAAGAAGTTATCACTACAGAGACCACAGACAATACAGGAATAATAAGGGAATGCTATGAACACATCTACACACATAAATTCAGCAACTTTACATGAAACAGATCAATTTATCAAAAATCACTACCAACACACACTCATTAAAGATTAAACAGATAATTCAAATGTACTCATGTAAATATTTGAATCTGTAGTTTTTGTTTGTATGTTTTTTTGTGAGATGGAGTTTCGCTCTTGTTGCCCAGGCTGGAGTGAAGGGGTGCAATCTTGGCTCACTGCCACCTCTGCCTCCTGGGTTCAAGCGATTCTCCTGCCTCAGCCTCCTGAGTAGCTATAATTACAGGCGTGCACCACCACGCCCAGCTAATTTTTGTATTTTTAGGAGAGACGGGGTTTCACCATGTGTTGGCCAGGCGAGTCTCAAACTCTTGACCTCAGATGATCTGCCCGCCTCGGCCTCCCAGAGTGCTGGGATTACAGGCATGAGCCACCACGTCCAGCCAAATCTGTAGTTTAAGAACATTATGAAAAAGAAATTTTTAGACCCAGATGGTTTCACTGGTCGATTTTACTAAGCATTTAAGATGAAAAACATAAAATGAAAAAACACCAATAACATTAGACAGACACATCACAAGAAAACTATAGACAAATATCCCTCATGAATACATACGCAAAATTCCTCAAAAAAAAAAATAGAATCTAGCAATATATAAAAAGAATAGGCCGGGCACGGTGGCTCACGTCTGTAATCCCACTTTGGGAGCCGAGGCAGGCAGCTCACAAAGTCAGGAGCTCGAGATCATCCTGGCTAACACAGTGAAATCCCATCTCTACTAAAAATACAAAAAAAAAAAAAAAAAAAAAAACCCAGGCATGGTGGCAGGTGCCTGTAGTCCCAGTTATTTGGGAGGCTGAGGCAGGAGAATGGCGTGAACCCAGGAGGTGGAGCTTTCAGTGAGCTGAGATTGTGCTACTGCACTCCAGCCCAGGTGACAGAGCAAGACTCCACCTCAAAAAAAAAAAAAAAAGATTTATACACCACAATCAAGGAGGTTTAATCTCAGGAATGCAAGGCTGATTCAATATTTGAAAATCAATTAATGTAATTCACCATACTGACAGTTTAAAGAAGAAAAACCACATGAGTGTATCAATCGAAGCAAAGAAAAGCATTTGATGTAATTCAGTATCAAGTCTCAGCAAATTATAAATAAAAAAAAACCTTCCTAAGCCTATTAAAATATAGCTATAAGGCCAGGCGTGGTGGCTCATGCCTGTAATCCCAGCACTTTGGGAGGCCGAAGTAGGTGGATCATGAGGTCAGGAGTTTGAGACCAGGCTGGCCAACACAGTGAAACCCTGTCACTACTGAAAATACAAAAATTAGCTGGCCATGGTGGTGCACACCTGTAGTCCCAGCTACTCAGGAGGCTGAGGCAGGAGAATCACTTGAACCCAGGAGGCAGAGGTTGCGGTGAGCCAAGATTGCACCACTGCACTCCAGCCTGGGCAACAAAGCAAGACTCCATCTCAAAAAAAAAAAAAAGCTATAATGAAACCTGCCTCCACGATCAAGCTTCACAAAGAAAGATTGAATGTTTTCCCCTAAGATCAGGAACAAGGTAAGAGTGTGTATTCTCACTACTTCTATTCAACTTCTTTTTTTTTTTTTTTTTTTTTTTGAGACAGAGTCTTGCTTTGTCACCCAGGGTAGAGTGCAGTGGTGCAATCTCGGCTCACTGCAACCTCCACCTCCCAGTTTTAAGCAATTCTCTGCCTCAGCCTCCCAAGTAGCTGGGATAACAGGAGCATGCTGGCATGCCTGGCTAGTTTTTGTATTTTGTAAAGACAGAGTTTCACCATCTTGGCCAGGCTGGTCTTGAACTCCTGACCTCGTGATCCACACGCCTCAGCTTCCCAAAGTGCTGGGATTAGAGGCATAAGCCACCGTGCCCAGCTATTCAACTTCTTACTGGAAATCTATACTGTACAGTAAGAAGAGAAAAACAAATAAAAGGCATCAAATTTGGACAGACAGAAATAAACCACACCTTTCTTCTAGACATACATAGCAAATCCCAAAGAATCTGTGAACAAAAAAAAAGCAAAAATCCTCACAGAATTAACTGAATTTAAGCAAGCTTGTGGAATACAAAGTCAACACACAAAAATCAATTATATTTCTATACTAACGATCCATAATTAGGAATTAAAATTTTTAAATGCCATTTACAAGCATCTACCAAAAAAGTGAAGTATTTAGGTATAAGTCTAGTTGACATGCATAAGATTTGTATGCTGAGAACTACAAAACACTGGTTAATGAAATCAAAGAAAACCTAGAAAAATGGAGAGACATATATTCATTGGTCAGATGACTCAAATTGATTTACAAATTTAACAAAATTTCAAATTCTCAGTATGACTGTTTTTGTAGACATAGACAAACTGATCTGAAAATTTATATGGAAAGGCAAAGAAATGAGAAGAGCCAAACTAATTTTGAAAAATAAGAATGTTGGAAGAATCACACTACACAGCCTTAAGACTTACTATAAAGCTACAGTATTCAAGATAGTGTGATAGTGGTGAAGCAACAGTTATAAATCAATTAAACAAGACTGACAATCAAGAAATAGATCCACATAAATATAGTCAAGTGATTTTTTATGAAGGTGTAAAGGCAATTAAATAGAAGAAAGTCTTTTCAACAAATGGTATTATAACAATTGGATACCCTATGCCAAACAAAAAGAGAAGTAGCAGCAGCAGAACTTTGACCTAAGTCATATGCCTTATACAACAATTAACTCAAAATGGACCATGATCTAAATGGAAAAGCAAAGGTATAAAACCTTTAGAAGAAACATACAAGAAAATATTCATGGCCTGGATTAGGCAAGAGTTCCTAGATATGGTACCCAAATCATGTCTAGAGCATAAAGTTTAAAACAAAAAAAAGCTATACTTCTTCATAATTAAAATTTTCTACTCTTCTAAAGACACTGCTAAAGAACAAAAACACAAGATACTGACTGAAAAAAAAAATCTGCAAATCACATATGACCTAGGAGCTGTATCCACATTATATAAAGAAACTTCAAGTAACTAAAAAAAAAAACAAAAAATAATCGAATTTTAAAATGCGCAAAGGACATGAACAGACACTTCTTAAAATAAAACATCCAAACAGCCAATATGAAAAAAATGTTCATCATCATTAATCATCAGAGAAATGCAAATCAAAACCACAATGAGATGCCATCTCACACTAGTCAGGACAGTGATTATCAAAAAGTCAAAAAATAACATGCTGGTGAGGCTACCAGAGAAAGGGGAATACATATACTGTTGATAGGAATGCGAATTAGTTCAGCCACTGTGGAAACTAGTTTAGAGGTTTCTCAAAGAACTTAAGCAGAACTACCATTCAATGAAGTAATCCTATTACTGGATATATATCCAAAGGAAAAGAAACCATTGTGCCAAAAAGATACATGCCAGTCATATGTTCACTGCAACACTATTCACAATAGCAAAGACAAGGAATCAACCTAAGTGCCCATCAGTGGTAGACTGGATTAAAACAAAATATGGTACATATACACCATCGAATACTACACAACCACAAAAAAGAATTAAATCATGTCCTTTGAAGCAACATGGATGCAGCTGGATGCCACTATCCTACGTGAATTAATGCAGGAACAGAAGACAAATACCGCATATTGTTACTTGTAAGTAGGAGTTAAACACTGAGTACACATGGACATAAAGATGGAAACAACAGACACTGAAGATGTTGGAGGTAGGGAGAAAAGGAGGGCAGCATGGGCTGAAAAACTACCTCTTGGGTACCATGCTCACTACCTGGGTGATGGGATCAACCATTCCCCAAACCTCAGCATCCCACAATATACCCATGTAACAAAACTGCAAATGAACCCTCTTATTCCAAAATAAAAGTTGAAAAATCAAAAAATAAAAACAATCCCACAACATAAGAAAACAAACAACTCTTTGAAAAATAGGCAAAAGACTTAAAAGAGAGGCAACAGATTTCACCCAAAAAGACATATGGATGGTAAATAAACACACAAGTCTTCTCCATTGTCAGCCTTTAGATAATTGCAAGTTAAAACCATGATGTGATATAAGAATAGCTAAAATAAAACAATCTTAAAAATATCAAGTGCTGGTGAGGATACAAAGCAATTGGAGCTCTCATGCATTGCTGGTGGGAATGCAAAATGGTACAGACACTCTGGAAAACCATTTGGCGGTTTCCTAAAATGGTAAACACTTCAGGCATATAGTTACGACCCAGCACTCCCACTCCTGGGTATTTACCCTAAAGAAATGAAACTTTAGGTTCACACCAACACCTGTCCATGAATATTTATAGCAGTTCTATTCACACTCACAAAACACTGGAGAAAACCCAGATGTCCCTCAATGAGTGGATGGGTAAACAAACAGTAGTGGACCCATATGACAGAAGAAGATGACTCTGCATAAAAATTGGGCTACAGAGCGAGAATCTATCTCAAAAATGAAAAAAATGAATGAACTGCTGACAGTCGATTGAAAGGAGTTGAATCTCAAAGGCAGTATGCTGTGTAAAAGAGGTTAGGTTCAAAATGATATATACCCTACAATTCCATTTATCGGGCATTCTCAAAAAAGAATTACAGTGATGGAGAACAAATCAGTGGTTGCCAGGAAGAGAACTAAAGAAAATTTTGGGGTGATGAAAGTGTTCTGAGTGCTAACTCTGGTATCTATGCACATGTTAAAATTCACAGAACTATGAAAGAAGTCAACTGGATTCCATTTTGGTTTAAAAAGTAAAATATAAAAAACATAAATAGGGGCTGGGCACGATGGCTCATGCCTGTAATCCCAGTACTTTGGGAGGCCAAGGCGGGTGGATCACCTGAGGTCAGGAGTTCGAGACCAGCCTGACCAACAAGGTGAAACCCTGTCTCTGCTAAAAATACAAAAATTAGCCAGCATGGTGGCAGGTGCCTGTAGTCACAGCTATTCGGGAGGCTGAAACAGGAGAATTGCTTGAACCCGGGAGGCAGAGGCTACAGTAAGCCAAGATCGCGCCACTGCACTCCAGCCTGGGCAGCAGTCTCAGGAAAAAAAAAAAAAGAAAGAAAGAAAGAAAGAAAATAATAATAATAATGCAAATGGGGCTGGGCACGATGACTCATGCCTGTAATCCCAGCACTTTGGGAGGCTGAGGCGGGTCGATCACCCAAGGTCAGGAGTTTGATACCAGCCTGGCCAACATGGTGAAACTCTGTCTCCACTAAAAATACAGTAATTAGCCGAGCGTGATGGTAGGTGCCTGTAATCCCAGCAACTCAGGAGGCTGAGGCAGGAGAATCGCTTAAACCCAGGAGGATGAGGTTGTGGTGAGCCGAGATCACGCTATTGCACTCCAGCCTGGGCAATAAGAGTGAAACTCCGTCTCAATAAATAAATACATACATACATACATACATACATACATAATTTTAGAAAATACAAATGGGAAATAAGAACTGAATGCAAATGCCAGTCTTCAAGATGGATACCTATGAAAATACTCTTCTATCTACTCAATTAATTGTATGCAACTAATTCATTTACTCAACCTGTCCTTGTTAAAATATGAACCAGAACAATATGAGGAGTCATCAGGGTTAAAACTATAAAGAACAATATAAAATAGTCCTCATGAGAGCAGGGCCAAAATGTCTTGTTTCCACTTGTGCATAATGATGGCACAGAGACACAGCAGAACAGAGCCCTGCACAGTCTAAGGTTAGCAGCATCTCCTCCCAGCATGCTGGCCACACTGGTGCTCAGGGTGCAGTGAGCAACGGACAGCAACTGATTTGTTCATAACAGTTTCCTTTTTAAATTGTTATTCTGTACCAAATAGTCTATTCAACAAATGGTGTTATAACAACTGGGAACAAGCCTATCATTTGATTATTTTGCAAGTCATTCTACCTACTTGTGTCCTTCCCTCTCCATGTTCTCATTGTCTGCTCTCCTAAGTCACCTCCCAAGTGACTTTCGGCTCCCAGAGCCATAGACCTCACTGCTCTCCTGCTGACACTTCCTCTCAGCCCTCCCTGGATCCCGTGTCACTGCATTCGGGCGTGACCTCCGCAAAGCGGCCAGAGCTTGTTTCCTAAAACAGGAGCTGATGATCTTCCATGGCTGCTCCACTGTCTACAATGGAGCTCCGCTGGGCAGTAGGGCTCAGAGGACCTTCATGTGCTGATCCTGCCCATCTGCTCTCCTGCTCACCTCCTGTCCTGGAGTGCCACTTCTCCTTATTCCAGAAATAAGACTCAGTCTCAAACACTTCTGTGCCTTGCACACAGTAGGTGTGCTAACAACGTCTGCAAATTGTATGTGAACACTCCCAGCAAGCCACAGAATGGAAGTGAACAGCCGCGATTAGAACAAACAACTACAAGTAATTACCTTTCAGTGCCAAAAACAATGACGCCTCCTTTGAGGAAATGCAACTTGTCCTACTTTCGGTAATGAGAACTATGGAAATTATTGTTTCCCTGTTGCCCAGCTTGTCAGAAACATAAAGACTGAACTGATGTTCAATTGCAGGACACAGATTTGCTTTCATGGCTGATATCTCTCCCCTCTCTGCCTTTCTTTGGCCTGGTTTCCTGTTTCTATTTTTATTCATCCTCCTGCATGCCAGCCCCATACCAGGGCCTTGGGAAAACAAATGAGATACAGAGAAAAACGGCAGTTCAGGAAAACAGAAATCCCCCAAGATGCTGCAAAGCAATGTTCCACGTGAGCAGCAGTAATCTTAGGGTGGTCATATTTGCAACCTGAATGAAAGGTGGCGATTGCTCAAGATCAACACTTGGACTTGAGCAAACACAATCGAATGCATACACCAATCACAGACTCAATAGAACGGGCAAGTCATAATGCCAGTGGCATAAATTATGTGCTATTGGTTACCAGAGGACAATGTGTGCCACCAGCACATCTAATTTGCCTTATTTGGAAATCTGACTGCTAATCATTGGGGAACATGGGTTCTGAAGGAACAGGCAAACTAGAATGCCTGGCTGGATGATCAGCAGGGTCCTTCCAGCAGAGATAATGTGAAACCTGCAACGTCACAACTCAGGTCGCTGGCTTGAAAAAAGCTTGTCTACATTGTAAAATGATTTGCGCTCAGCCTCCTTTAAATCTTATCTTAATCAGAAGTTAGTTTACCCCTAAATAAACACAGATATCAGAACAAAGGGTGCGTGAAAGATGTGCACTATCTTTCTAAACTCAAATTTAGGCTCGCCCCACCCTGCTTTAACCTTCTGGGGCTTCCTACTTCCCTGACTCTCTCTCCATCTTCCCTCACAACCTCAGCCTCGGCCCTTCTTTGTGAGTTTCAGGAAGATTAAACTGCTCAATAATAACCCTGAATACTAATATGCAAAATCCCACTTCTCCCAGACACCCAGGCCAGCACCCTTTCTGGCACCATGCATACTCCCCTCTCCATGTGAACACCTTGACCTCAGGTGGGAGCTCCGGTGCCACTCCCTGAAGCATGGGCCCTCCACAGGCGTGTGCCCTTCCCTCCAGACTGGCGTCTGCATAGCAACACCACACTGTACTGCATGGAATCTGCCTCTGTCCCTCGCCCTCCTCCCCAAGAGCAAAGGCCACGTCTTCTTTAGGTCTCCAGCATCTAGCACAGTGTCTGTTCCTGCCAGGGGCTCACAACCCTTGGGGTATGATTGAATGAACAGATGAATGGCTAGCTACATGGAGCGCCAGAGCAAGGAAAGCAGAAACCCCCGTTAGAGCCAGCGAGCCATTGCGAAGCAGTGAAGAAGGACTGAGGGGCACCGGGGAGAACAGGCGTCTCGGGGACCACAAGCAAGGCTGGGGCACACAGACACATAAGGGATGTCTGAGTGACCAGAAGATACAGACACAAACTGTGAGTCACAGATTCACCAGAAAGGAGATCGCTGGGGCCAACCTCTGTGTCTTCCAAAGTCCTAGCCAGGACTTCCAGCACAAGGATCATACACAACTGTAAAAAGTTACCTTGAACACAATCTGGGAAATTTAAGTATGAACAGGAAATTAGCTGTCATTAAGGAATCATTGTCAGGCGGGGTAATGACGTGATGGTCATAAAAAAGTAAGCTTTCTCAGGCCAGGCATGGTGGCTCATGCCTATAATCCTAACGCTTTGGGAGGCTGAGGTGGGTGGATCACCTGAGGTCAGGAGTTCGAGACCAGCCTGGCCAACATGGTGAAACCCCGTCTCTACTAAAAATACAAAAATTAGCCGGGTGTGGTGGTGGGCACCTGTAATCCCAGCTACTTGGGAGGCTGAGGAAGGAGAATCACTTGAACCCAGGAAGTGGAGGTTGCAGTGAGCCGACATCACACCATTGCACTCCAGCCAGGGCAACAGAGCAAGACTCCATCTCAAAAAATAAAAAAGTAAGCTTTATCAGTGCACAATGAGCACAGAAGTATTTACAAATGAAAAGATAGAATGGGGGAACTTTTGCCTTAAAATGTTCAAGCCAAAAATAAAAAATAAGAAGTGGGGGCAGGCACAGTGGCTCACACCTGTAATCCCAGCATTCTGGGAAGCTGAGACAGGTAGATCCCCTGAGGTCAGGAGTTCTGGACCAGCCTGACCAACATGGTGAAATTCCATCTCTACTGAAAATATAAAATTAGTTGGGTGTGGTGGAGGGCGCTGTTTGGGAGGCTGAGGCAGGAGAATCTCTTGAACCCAGGAGGTGGAGGCTGTAGCGAGCTGAAATTGTGCCACTGCACTCCAGCCTGGGCAACAGAATGAGACTTCGTCTCAAAAAAAAAAAAAAAAAAAAAAAAGTGGGAGAATTGGCAAAATGTTAAAAATTGCCAAAGCTCATGAATGGACCCACAAGGTTTCTTTACTATGTTCTCTGCTTTTATTCACATTTGAAAGTTTCCATGTCCATTTTGTCATTTTAAGGCACCCACTGAATGGAATTAAATGAATCTTCAAATCGATGACTGTTGATTATATTTGAGGAAATCCCATAAAAAGTCATCCATTCCAAGAGTATTATGTTTTAAAGAATCTAATTATTTAGAATGAGTACTATTTAAATACGACTGATAAAGACATTTTTAAAAATCCATCAAAAGCCGGAAAAACATAATTCAGCCAACCTAATCTAATTGTATTCTTTAAATGGCCCCCTTATTTCCTGAAGCCAGGTATTAGAAAGTGACACATTCTATTTGCTGACACAAAAGGCATTCTTGCGCATTTCTAGGTAGCTGTTCTCCTTCAGCCTCTTCGGCACACATCTGTGAGACCTGCTGCCAGCTCTGAGGGAGACCCGGCTGAGCACTCCCCTGTGTGGAGGGTCCCTCCTGTCTGGGACCTCATTCTGTCCCCTCCTCCCTCCTGGAAAGCAAAGCTCCTTCCAAGGCCTGTGGCTTGCCCAAGCCCAGCTCTTTGCAGCCCCTGCAGGCCCTGAGTAGCCCTGAGTAAACAGGAGCGGGGCCTTCCAGGGATGCCCACGTATCCCACGCCTGGGCACACAGGTTTCATGCACCCCACAGCCAAGGCTGCTGCTACCCTGGGGCCAGGATTCCACTTTCCCTCGAGTAAGACAATGACAGAAGTGAAGGAATAAGTTACTAAACACATGTGATGCCCCAAATCAAAAAGTTTAGATTTAAAATTCAATAAACTTCACACACACTAGAATGGTGAAAATTAAAGACTGACCCAACAACTGTAATTCCCACCCACTGCTAGAAGAAGAAGAAACAATCACTTTGAAAACAGCTGGGTAGTTTTGTAGTTGTTTGTTTGCTTTGTTTCATTTTCGCCAAACTACTTCTCAGCTAAAAAACCCTGGCAGTTTTGTAAAACATTAAACATACATTTACAATGTGACTCAGCCATTCCACTCCTTGGTAATTACCCTAAAGAAAGGGAATATATGTCCTTACAAAAACTATAAATGAATGTTCATAATAGCTTTATTTGTAATAGCTAAAACCCCAAAACAACCTAAATGTCAATCAATGGGAGAACAAATTGTTGTAAATTAATGATGGTACACTGTTCATCAATAAAGAGGGATGAACAATAGAGACTCCATGAAATCATCACGCCAAGTGAAAGAACTAGACAAAAAGACGCCACCTACATAAATAAAATAGATCAATGGTGGTCGAGGAGCACAGAAGAGGGAGGAATGGATTGCAAAGAAGCACAAGAAACCTTTGAGCAGCAACAGAAAAACTTCTGTATCTCAGTTGTGGTAACTGTTTCAAGGGTGTCACACACATCAAAATTCATAAAGCTGTATGCCTTAATATGTACAGTTTACTGCACATAAATATACGTCACTAAAGTAGCTCCAAAATACAGTACACCTTCTCAATCACAAAGAGGAAAAAGAAGAAACTCATCCATAACTGAGAACCAACAGACACTGGCTACAAGGCAGGTTGTTCCACGCTCCGTAAGGGGTGCTGGATCATGCATAGTGTTCCTAGGTCATTCTATGCTTGGTAAGAGGTCCTAGGTCACACACAGTGCTCCCAGGTTGTCCCAGGCTTAGTAAGGGGTGCTGGATCATGACCAGTGCTCCCAGTATATAAGCGACAGGCACTTAGTCTGTAGCTACTTGCCTAAGTTTTTCAATAGTCAAGAACTACTTTAGGCTGGGCTCGGTGGTTCATGCCTATAATCTCAGCACTTTGGGAGGCCAACGTAGGCGCATCACTTGAGGTCAGGAGTTCAAGACCAGCCTGGTCAACATGGTGAAACCACATCTCTACTAAAAATACAAAAATTAGCCAGGCATGGTAGCACATGCCTGTAGTCCCAGCTACCCAGGAGGCTGAGGCAGGAGAATCACTTGAACCTGGGAGATGGAGGCTGCAGTGAGTGGAGATGTGCCACTGCACTCCAGCCTGGGCAACACAGTGAGACTCTGTCTAAAAAAAAAAAAAAAAAAAAAAGGCAGGGGCACAGGGCTCACACCTGTAATCCCAACACTTTGGGAGGCCAAGGCAGGCAGATCACCTGAGGTCAGAAGTTAAAGACCAGCCTGGCCCACATGGTGAAACCCCATTTCTACTAAAAGTACAAAAAAAAAAAAAAAAATTTGCCGATCATGGTGGCACAGGCCTATAATCCCAGCTACTCAGGAGGCTGAGGTGGGAGAATCACTTGAGCCTGAGAGGCAGAGGTTGCAGTGAGCTGAGATTGCACCATTGCACTCCAGCTTGGGCGACAAGAGTGAAACTCCGTCTCAAAAAAAAAAAAAAAGAAAAGAAAAAAAGAACTATTTTACTCTTAATTCCAAGCAAAAGTTTAATATTTTTCTGTACTTGATATCACTAGCCTCTAACTAAACCATGTCATCCTTGAGGTCCAGCAATATAAGCAGGTTTTTGTACCCCCCGTAGACCTAGCACTGTCCTTCCACATGGTCTATGCTCTACTTATATAGAATTTAAAGTTTTACTGGTATCACTTATTCAAAGTTATCAAAATTGTTTATTTTTAAAAATATTGCCCAATTAGGGAAAAGCACACAACAGGGCCTGTTGGAGAATGGGGGCAATGGGAGGGAGAGCAGTAGGACAAATACCTAATGCATGAGGGGCTTAAAACCTAAATGACAGACTGGGCACAGTGGCTCTCAACCATAATCCCAGCACTTTGGGAGACCAAGCAAGGCAGATCACCTGAGGTCAGGAGTTCAAGACCAGCCTGGCCAACCTGTTGAAACCCCATCTCTACAAAAATATAAAAATTAGCCAGGCATGATGGCAGGTACTTGTAATCCCAGCTACTCAGGAGGCTGAGGAGGGAGAATCGCATGAACCCAGGAGGCGGAGGGTGCAGTAAGCAGAGATCGCACCACTGTACTCCAGCCTGGGTGACAGGGCAAGACTCTGGCTCAAAAATAAAAAAAAACAAAACAAAAAAAACCTACATGACAGGTTGATAGGTGTAGCAAACCACCATGGCACATGTATACCTATGTAAAAAACCTGCAAATTCTGCACATGTATCCAGAACTTAGGGTAAAAAGAATAACAATTAAAAATATATATATTAAAAAACATTTTTCTAAGAAAATATTGCCCAATTAACTGGAACCACTGAAATAATCTTGCAAATGCCTAGATATATACACAGTCAGAGATACAGGCCTGTCCTTTCAGACTGTCACTGACAGCAACTACTTTGCAAGTGTTGGGACACACCCAGCAAAGCAAACAGGACATCCTGGAGACAAGGATATGTACGACACCCTCCCAGGGCCATCAGTTCATATTCTGTGTTAACTGTCCTGTGCCTCTGGCGTTCCGTAGGTCCCTATAGATGATGTGTCCAACAACTGCCATCAAAGCCCAAGAAATTGTGGCCAATCTAATCTCAACTTTCTTGTTAACCTTTCTGAAAAATTTCAAATCCTGGCAGCCTCACAGAAGTCTGAACTTCTCCATACCTCTTTACCCTCCCCTAAGTGATCAATGAAAATTTAAAAATCCTCACTGAGTAATCCCTAAGCTACTATTTACATAAGCTAATCTTGGGGATATTTACAGCTTGTCTGGCCTGGCTGTGGCTTAGGTCTGGAAGGAGTGTTATATTTAAGAACTGCTTCAGCAAAATAATTTTCTGAGAAGCCTTTCATAAAAATAAACCTGACTTATCTTGGCCCCACCCTACAAGTAGAACTAACTGCTCCACTCCTTCTTTTCTGGCTGTTCATGAAGCACTTTGCACATATCTCTACGATAACACTTGTTGTAATGGCCTTTAAAGATCAGTCCTCTCTTCTTTACTGTGGGATCTGTCAGGGCAGGGACACCCATGACATCAGCACATAGGTGAATTTTAATTAATACTTAGTTTTTTAAAAATCATGAGCCAATTAATAAAATGATCCTACATCAGAAAAATGGATCATTTCATATTTAAACCTTCATAATACGTAGGGCAATATGACAAACAACACAGAGACAATGATACACATATTATTTTAATGTAAACTTTGTCCTAACATGGGAGACGTCTGATTAAATGAAGGCGTTCAATATTTTTGTTTAATTAAGCTTGGCTTTACTTTCTTTTTCTTTTTTATTCTTTTGTTTTTGGTTTTGCTTTTTTACCAAAGCATTATCTTACATAAGTTAAATATTTCATTTCTTTTTTGATCAACAACTTAAGATAACTTTTGGGGGGGGCAAATAATACCGCAGGAAATCAATTAGATAAATGACTGACTCTGAAAGCATTTTATGGTATGTATGTATGTTTGCTTCTAAATTAAATTTTTGAGGCAGCTGGTAGGCAAATGATGTTTCTTTGGTTTAAGAAAAAAAAATTGACATATGATGTTGGTGAATGGCATCTGTGAGCTCTTTTTGTTTAGTTGTTTCAAGTTCTAATACTTATTACTAATGTTTTATTTGGTACAGGCATCTCTGAGTAATCTACATTTGCCAGATGTGCTTTCTAATTTTTTCTAGACTTTCAATCCATAGTAACCAAAATTGGGTGTTTAGGTTAGAAAACCCATACTTTTGGACCCCGCTCTCCAGCCAGTTCCAATTCATAAAAATGATAAGAGACTGATTTTCAGAATAGTAAAAATAGCCAGTTTGCTGAATTCTACTTACTGGATTACAGTCATTCTAAAGAGCTGTTAGTTTATTCTGTTCATTTAATTCACAATACAACCCTATGCTATTGTTACTATTAAAAAAAAAAAAGGAAGAAAGAAAGTATTTTACAGAATAGTTTTTGTTTCATGATAGATGTTTGCTTGCGAGGATTTATGGGCATTTTGATACTGCTGATTACTCACAGGGAGGTGCTAAGTATAGCACGAGAACTTGCTTGCAATCTGGGCTGGACCGCCTTTTTCCAAAGTAACTTGGTTAAACCATGTGAAGTGCATTACAAACACATATTTCTTGAAGAGGAAATTCTTGTTCTAGAAAATGACCACGCTATATGTATTCAGGTCTTTTCCACTAAATAGAACTCCCAGGCTGGCCACCTTGGGAGCTAGAACGATATCTCAGCTAATACACACTTAAGGAATTGATGGCTGGGTGTAATACTGAATGATGAACGAAAGGATCATCTTTAGCCAAGGCTGGATGTCTGAATCACCAGAGAGCGCCTTCAAACCGTCTTGTGAGTCCCCTCCCTGCTGGCCCAGGCAGCATCCCCCTGGGAAGAGCTGAGATATGCTTCTAATCCAAAGCTCCTCGGTGACTGGGATGCACATCCCTGGTTACCACCCACTGGGGCAGAATCCTGCCTTCATCTTTACATCGGTAGACTCAGCATCAAGGCTGAGCAACCAGAACATTTATAGTCCAGACAGGGCAATTTGGTAGGTGAAATGGGCATTATTAGGAATCACACCAGGTGTTAACTGGGACTGTCCCAATTGTGGCACGTGGTCACTTTTCAGTACCTGAGGTTTTCTGTTGTTGTTTTTAACATGGTAAGCTAAGTTTCATCATTTTGATAAGCTTTTTTTTTTTTTTTTTTTTTTTGAGATGGAGTCTCACTCTGTCACGCAGGCTGGAGCGCAATGGTGCGATCTCAGCTCACTGCAACCTCCGTCTCCCGGGTTCAAGCAATTCTCCTGCCTCAGCCTCCCAAGTAGCTGGGGTTACAGGCGCCTGCCACCATGCCCAGCTAATTTTTTGTATTTTTAGTAGAGATGGGGTGTTGCCATGTTGGCCAGACTGGTCTTGAACTCCTCACCTCAGGTGATCTGCCTGCCTCAGCCTCCCAAAATGCTGGGATTACAGGCTTGAGCCACCATGCCTGGCCTTGAAAATCTTTATATAAACAACGATACATACTTCTATAAAGAAAACTGTCACATGCAGCCCTTGATACATGAAAAAGCCAACCATTAGAAAGGTTTGTATCAGTGGAATTTGGTTATAAAAGTCTCCTTTCAGAGGCCACTCGATGTATGTTTTTAATGCACCTTCACTAGGAGTTTAACCAAGTTGCTTTGGGAAAAGACAATCAAGACCATATTGCTCTAGGGTAGGTCAAAATATGACCACAAATGTTTCATACTAATCTCTTCCAAAGATGGGGCCTAATTTCCCTCCCCTGAATGTGTGCTGGACTTAGTGACTTGCTTCTGACAAATAAGTATGAAGCCAGTGACAGTATATCACTTCTAAGGATAGGTCATAAAAGGCCTTGCAAATTGCTCCTTGCACCCCCTCTTAAATCACATGCTCTACAGGAAGTCAGTCGCCGTGTTGTGAGGACACTCAGGCATACAGAGAGGCCACATGGCAAAAAGCTGAGGCATCCTGACAAAAGCTGGCAAAAACTGAGCCACTGTCCAGCCACCGCGTATGACTCTAAGCATACTTACAACCTAAAATTCTCATCAGAACCACCCAGTAAAGCCATTTCCACTGCTAAGCTGCTAAGATCAGGGTGACTTGCTATGTAGCAATAAGTAACTACTACACTTACAGGCTTCAACCCAGTCACCTTTGTGGTCAGGCCATGCTTTAAGAGGTGGCCTGCTATTCAGGGCTAATTGTGCAGCTTGCTGCCTGTGCATGCTCCTGCAATGACATTCTCCATCACTTCTGAGCTCTGACCACCTAATACATGGGCTAGGGTCACACAGGGTGCCCCCCACCCCAGCAACAAAGCAGATGTGAGCAAGGCAGGCCACTCCATTGCTCTTTCTTAGCTCATGACCCATTCACCATCTGAAAAGTAGGGAAAGAAATGCTTGCCCACCAGGCTCATGAGCATGTCTTGTGTCAAACGAATAGGCAGATGTTGGGACTCTGAAAGCTGCAAAATGGTGCAAATGTGTAAATTTTCACTGTCGACCCTGTCACTTCACGTGCTGCATAAGTCTCATACTACCTCAGTAGTTAGTAACAACAACTGCACCACTAACATGATACTGTATGATCCAAAACCATAAATAAGCCTACAGTGGCTTTGTTTAAGCACAGATGACATCGAAGTTCTGAGGTCAAATCCACTTGTCCCAGCAAATAAGCCCTTTCTCATATCTCAGCTCTCTTCTTCCTCCTCTACCCCAAGATACCCTCCACCCAGATTCTCCCCAACACAATCAATCTTCATGGAGTCAGGAAGGCACCATCTGAACAGCTTTCCTCAACCACGAATGGCATAGGCCAGGAAAGCCAAGGGGAGGTGTTGCTGGTGGCCACCTCATATCTTTCTGCCCTGAGGCCAGACAGGCTGCACAGCACACCTCCCAAAGATGAGCCACACAACCTTCCAAGTCTATGAGCACGCATACACACATATACACATATACATACACACACACACACACAGAGACACCCCTCCTCCAGGGCTGGACATCCTTAAGACACTAACGAATGCATGAGCCAGCAATAGTCACACACAGTGGCGTCCACTGCCCGTCTGCCCAGGAGGTGCAGCATTGGCTATTTAGAAAGTATTACATGCCAAAGAACTTGTGCATATCCTTTGCTTCGATATTGCTAGAACAGAAAATAAGGTAAATCAATAGAGACTATAGACATTCAGATTTTACCTATCTTCTCCTATCTGTTTCTCTTGCTTCCCTAAAGTCACAAGTTTCAAAGGGACCGAATGGTTAATAATTCCTACCATATGAGTCCAGGTTCCAGGGGGACTGACCCATAGCTTGCTGACACTCCTCAAACCCAGTTGGTGCTTTCTAAGGAGGATGGGTGCTGCAGCCCAGGGCCTGGCAGTCCTGCTCTGAGAACAACAAAACATATGAAGAGTTGAAATGGTGCCAAGGGAGAGGCCGCTGCAAGGCTTCAAGGCTACAAGGGTGGGCTGTCACCCTGAGCACGCTGCTTAACCTCTCTGAGACTCAGTGTCCTCCTTTTCAAGAAAGTGACAGTAATGGCACCTATATACAGGTCTACTATAGGGATGAGGACCATAATACAGGAAAAGCTCTCCATGCCACAGGTGACCCATGACTCCACAAGACAGGTCATTTGTACCCTACTTGAGGCACCGTCAACGACCACGTGCTTAAATATCGCAACATCAAGCTGCTATGAAAGTCTGCGGATGCTCACTCTTAGTGACGCACTCATCTCACTGCAGACCAGTTCACAGAGCATACCTGGACTAGCGCTGGCCTCAAGGCCCTGCAAACAGGCCATGCATCTCTGACCCCCACGACCCAGTCTATTGCCCTTGTGCCTTCCGTACTTCCCTATTACACATGCTCATGCTTGCCTTAGATTTCAGAATCAAAACTGAGGTTTGTTTTTTTGTTTTGTTTTGTTTTTTTGAGATGGAGTCTCACTCTGTTGCCCAGGCTGGAGTGCAGTGGCACCATGTCAGCTCACTGCAACCTCTGTCTCCTGGGTTCAAGCAATTCTCCTCTCTCAGCCTCCTGAGTAGCTGGGATTACAGGCACCCCCCACCACGCCCGGCTAATTTTTGTATTTTTAGTAGAGATGGGGTTTCACCATGTTGGCCAGGCTGGTCTCGAACTCCTGACCTCAGGTGATCTGCCTGCCTTAGCCTCCCGAAGTGCTGGGATTACAGGCGTGAGCCACTGCGCCTGGCCAAAACAGAGGTTATTAAACCGTGGAAGGCTCTCACACCTGGCCTGGGTCTGGACCCTTCTTACCCAGAGTGTCACCTGATGTGTTAGAAGGAGCCACGCGGTATGTTAGAAGGAGTTGCGTGCTCCTACAGGCCTGGGTGTGCATCCTGTCACCACTGCCCAGGTGACGCAGGAACACAGTCTGGGGCTCACTGTACTCGTGGGTAAATTGAGAGAATGCCTTCTCCGGGGAGCTCTGCAGAGGAAGTGATAACTGCCAGTCCACCTCCGAGGACTGAGGACTGAGCCTGCCACCACACTCACTTCCTCTCGGGACACTCACACCCTCCCAAGAACCTGAGTTGTTCCTGCTATTCACAGTTCCTGGAAAACCCTCCCCACCCCTCTCCCCACTTCTAGCTCAGACTCACAACTGTCATCAGGGGCCCTGGGATCCTTTCCAGGGATATCTGAGGAGCATGTGACTGGGTTAGGAATATGCGCTGGGCTGTGGGACTGCGGGGTCCAGATGTGGGGTTACCCGCTCCATTGGCTGCCCTTGGTCACCATGTTACTATCTTGTGTTCCACGTGCCTCACTGTGAAAATGGGAAGAGCACCCTCAGCCCGCACGCTGAGATGAGGAGTGAGTGCGGTGGGATACACGCACCGCCCACTGCGCAGGCTGCTGCTCTGAAGCGGACCCTCCCCTGCTCCCTCCTGCCCTGCCCTGGGCCACTCTCCCCTCCTCTGGGGCTCCCTGGCAGATGTGTCTCTCCTTTGAGACTGGAGCCTCTGGAGGACGCTCACCCTTTATCCTCTTCTGGGCAGGCAGCACCCTCAGCACTAATACGGCCAGAGAAGAGTGAGTGAGGGAACTTCAACTACCGCGCCCGCACCTCCTTCCTATCCAGCCAGGGGCCTCACAGTCCGCGCTCTGGGCTCTGTGATGGGGAACTGCCTGGGCCCCCATCACCTGTACCTCAGCGGGGAGCTCACAACACAGCAGCACTGCCCCTTCCTTCACAGCGGTACTGTGGGTGGTGAGGCCAAGCCCTTGTCTCTCAGGCCTGGGCCGTGTTCTGCAGGCTGTCCCTGCCAGGCCCCACCCTCTCTTCTTTCCTCCGGGGCTTCTCCCATACCTGGGTGTCGATCTAATATTCGAAGAACAACCTTCATCTGTAAGCAAGCTGCTCCTCTGCTTAAGGTCTCCGACCAATCCCCCAGCTCTTCCAGAGAAAATCCAAACCCCCACGTTGCCTGCCCACTGCTACGTGGTTCCAAGTCACAGATTCCAGTCGTGGATCCAGGCATCTAAGTCATCTGCCATCCTCAGTGTCCCTTCCAGTGGACTGCAGGTTCCTCCGCTCTGTGGGGTCCCACTGTGCTGGGAACCCCTGTATGTTCCTCCATCCTTGGGCTTCCATTCCTGGCGGTCGGTCCATGCCTGCCTCTCTGCCCAGCCACATTTTATCTAGTTTTCAACCCCCAGTTCAAAACCTGGAAGCTTTGCCTCTCCCAGCTTCAAAGAGGCATGGCTCCTAAACAGTCAGAGCCAGGGGCCTCTCCCCTGGTTGGCTCTGATGGGTCTTCAGTGTCGTGGCCCTCCTGGAGGGCAGCCACCGAGCTGCATGTCTCCGCAGCCTGGCCCCATCCTAGGAGGTGCTTACAAAATAGGTGAAGACTGCTCGGCTAACAAGGGCGAAGGCCTGGCCTCACTCCCACCATAATAAATTTGGAGGGGGTCACATAAATAAAGCAATGATGCCATCATTTCCTAGCAGTTAAGTTTTACAAGAAATTCTACCGCTAAAGTAAATTGATAAGACCAATAATTTTTTTCCTAAAGATTCACAATTCCGGACCAGGTGTGGTGGCTCACGCCTGTAATCCCAGCACTTTGGGAGGCCAAGGTGGGTGGATTGCCTGAGGTCGGGAGCTCGAGACCAACCTAGCCAACATGGAAAAACCCTGTCTCTACTAAAAATATAAAATTAGCTAGGTGTGGTGGTACAGGCCTGTAATCCCAGCTACTCAGGAGGCTGAGGCAGGAGAATCACTTGAACCCAGGAGGCGGAGGTTGCGGTGAGTCGATATCATGCCATTGCACTCCAGCCTGGGCAACAAGAGTGAAACTCCATTTCAAAAAAAAAAAAAGTCACAATTCTGGGCTGAGTGTGGTCGTTTAGGCCTGTAATCCCAACACTTTGGGGAGCCAAGACAGGGAGGATTGCTTGAGGCCAGGAGTACAAGACTGGCCTGGTCAATGTAGCAAGACTCTATTTCTAAGAAAAATAATAATAATAATTCACAATTCTGGTAATAATTGTGCTTTCAAAATACTGAAACTTCACTAAGATCAGTTTTACTCGTTGGTAATAAATTACCACTTTAAAAGACAATGCTATACAGGGCACCAAGCACTGTTATCAGAGAGTGTTACAGACGCCTCACCCCTCACCCCCAACCAAACGGCTGTGGTGACTCAGTTTTTGGCATGTGCTAAATCACCAGCTCAGTCTTCCCAATGTAATGCTGAAACTATGACAACAATAACCCACTCACAGGGCTGTCGGCTGAGAAACAAGCTACTGTTTTATCACTGCAATAGAAACCTGTACTTCACAAATTAGAATGTTTTAAAATACAATACATTGATGTTTTCCCAAGCCTCATGACAAAGTTAACACAATAGACCATAATTTCACATTTATGCTTTTACATTTGGATGCAGAGATAGACACAAACGCTTTATACCCTTTTATAAAATCTGGGGACACAAAACCTAAGCGAATGGTGGACAGGAAAGCCCACCATCCAAAACCAGCAATCCCGGGCCAGGCGTGGTGGCTCACACCTGTAATCCCCGCACTTTGGGAGGCCAAGGCAGCCAGATTGCCTGACTCAGGAGTTGAAGACCAGCAAAACCCATCTCTACAAACAAACAAACAAAAATACAAAACCAGCAATCCCGTCTCTGTGCGCACCTGACTTGACCACGCATGCAGAGGCGGTTCCACTGGAGGTGAGAGGTGATGGGGTGGCATCCCCAGCCCTCCCAGATGGAGGCAGCCACAGAAACAGAGACATCACTTATCATTACTTTCCTCCAGCAAAAACAGACTCATTCCACAAGGAAGTGTGCCAAAGCAACTGGTGTTCATGAGCACCTATTTATTTACATGAAGTTAATGTGCCTGGGAGAGGGATTTTACCAAGCTCTGAGATGTTACATGTGACAAACGCAGACATGTATCAAAATTCAGCTTATCTGCTGATCCAACTCCAAACAGGGAAGGTACAAATGTATCCTGATCTGTTCTGTGTGGCTCCTTTCCTTAGACTTTTCCCAGTGGGTCTACAGACTGGCTGAGGATTTTATCTAATATCCAAACATCACTTTTAAAGGTGGTCATCCATTGTTATTATTTTTCTCTGAGTGGTGTGTAGAGCTGCCCACAGAACACATGGGACAGGCTGCTGACTACGTGCACATAGTAGTAACATAGTAAATGTTTAGTAACTCAGACATTTATTTTTGTATTCTTTTAATGGGTAAAGGGTTTCATGGAATAATGCGGGTGGCACCCTGAAGTTCAGAGGGAAGTCCCCAGACGCTAGTGCTCCCCCAAAACCACTCACTGGTCCAACAGTCAGGACACCAGAATCCAGTCCCAGGTTGTCACCAGTACCAAGGTCAGCTTGGAAAGTGACGGTGTGAGAGAGGCAGCCACACCTGCATGACAGAGGAATCATGGTCTCGCCCTCACAGCATCCAAGAACTGCTAGGAGAGCAAAACAAAGGGCACAGCACAATGACCTCTATTTAGAAGTGGTGAGGCAGAGGTCACAGGCGGGTCCAGCCTTCTAAAAAAGTTCTTCCAGTGGGACAGGAGTCCCCATTCATTCTCCCCACAGTCCCCAACCCACCCTGTCCAGCCCATGACTTCCTCATCAGTGTGACCCACCTGGTCCTGGTACAAACTTGGTTTACAACATCCACTGAAAAACAATTTATGAATACAAGCTATGATTTTTATTGTATTTCTAGTGCTATTTTTCTGTTCTAAACCAACAGATTCCTTCTGAGTATTAGAATCATTAGTTTCCTATCAAGGTGGCACTGGCCGCATTTTTACCATAAGAAAACAGAATGGTAGCAGTAATATTTCCTACTGGAAAGGCAGTGCAAGTCTTTGTAAAAACAGGTGTCTGGATAGAGTTGCACATCTATCATATATTCTTGGTCCAGAATGATGGAATACTGGCAGAAAAACAATAATGGGAAAATAACAATATTTTATAATGAGAAAAGAATTGAAAAAAAAATAGGAACTGTGACAGGCCCTCCACTGATGCTGTTACTCCTGGTCTCTAATTATCTCATAAAACCCTGCAATCCAGTCATCTCCGCCTTAGTCATGAGGGATGAGGAGGTTAAACAGTCCCTCGGAGTGACACAGCTTTCAGGGGGAGGGTGGATGTGCGGGCCTTGTCCTTCCACTCACATTCTGTAGGTTGACACCCTCACCAAGAAGTTACCAGAGAGCTGCAAACCAGCCATGCTACCCAGAGCCCCCGCCCCTCCAAATGCCAGCACCACTAGGTAGCGCAAGGGCCTATGTCATTGTGACACAACAAAGAGGGACACAAGCTGAGCCTTGTGGAAAATCTGTTTCAGTTATATGTCACTTTCACTTGTTTAAAATAAATAAGAACATCTTTTCACGATAACAAATATTTAGCATTATAAAAACACCACCCTAAGTAAAAAAAGTTACACAAATGAAGTGCATCCCCCTCCCAGGCACATGGGTAAATCATGAAAGCCAGCCCAGTGTAAACACAAGCCGTGTATTACTTCCCATCAGGCTCTGCAGCCAGTCTTATCCCTGGACTGTAAGAATACTGTATAATTTTAAACTCAGAAAATGAAAAGTAAACATCAAGAAAACATTTCTAACATATAATTTTCCTCTGAGGTTGCCGTCTAGATACCTCATCTAAAAAGCAATATTTTCTACAGATCAACAGTTGAAATAAAAAGACAAAAGGTATAATCTTCCAACTTGGTGCATGTCATTTAGAACAATCAGTTCTAACAGAAGGACGATTCTGCACAGGTAAGTGAAACATCGTAAGGAGGATAAATTACTTTTGTGAAAGTGACTAAAACTAAATTTTAAAAAGTAGATTGAGGGACATTCTGCTTTCATAGGCCCCAGGAGAGCCAAGAACACACAGGTCATTCACGGCACTAAAAAGCCCCTAAACTAGGTACCAGGTATGCACTTAAAATATTGTACTCAGGCCGGGCGCGGTGGCTCAAGCCTGTAATCCCAGCACTTTGGGAGGCCGAGACGGGCGGATCCCGAGGTCAGGAGATCGAGACCATCCTGGCTAACAGGGTGAAACCCCGTCTCTATTAAGAAATACAAAAAACTAGCCGGGCGAGGTGGCGGGCGCCTGTAGTCCCAGCTACTCGGGAGGCTGAGGCCGGAGAATGGCGTGAACCCGGGAGGCGGAGCTTGCAGTGAGCTGAGATCCGGCCACTGCACTCCAGCCTGGGCGACAGAGCGAGACTCCGTCTCAAAAAAAAAAAAAAAAAATATTGTACTCAATGATGGCCGGGCGTGGTGTCTCATGCCTGTAATCCCAGCACTTTGGGAGGCTAAGGCAGGTGGATCACTTGAGGTCAGGAGTTCGAGACCAGCCCGGCCAACATGGTGAAGCCCTGTCACTACTAAAATATAAAAAAAATTAGCCAGGCATGGTGGCACGTGCCTGTAATCCCAGCTACTCGGGAGGATGAGGCAGGAGAATTGCTTGTACCCAGGAGATGGAGGTTGCAGTGAGCTGAGATCTGAGATCACATCACTGCACTCCAGCCCACGCGACAGAGCAAGACTCTGTCTTGGGGAGAAAAAAAACAAAACATTGTACTTGATGAATGAAGATGGCTCTTGCTTCCCAAGTGTCTTGAGGTGTGAGCTGTAATGCAGATGAGTGGGATCCCATGAGAACAGTGACACTAGGCACCATGAACCTAGAGGGGCTTGGAAGTGCCACACACCAGGGCTATTTTCTCCCCATGCTCAGCTCATCCCTACTGGAGGGTGTTGGCCTCTAGAAGCCCCGACACTGTCTAGCATGCCCAGGCTAACAGGGCCCAACTCACCTGCAGAGAAGAGGCCCTAAAAGCATCACCCAGCTCATTACGGAGGCTCTTGAAGCCTGGAGCAAGGGCTGCATAAAGTTACCTAAAGAAAACACAATTAGTGAATTTGTGGGTCTGGGTTCTGTATAGCTTCTACTTTGAAGGAAGCTCATGTACTGAACACAGCAGAGCTCTGTGTTTTCATTAAATTTATCAGCCCAAGACACTGAGCTGGGCCAACATCCTGTACAAAAGAGACGACTTTTCAATGTCTATTAATTAATCAGCCAGTATCAAGGCAGAACATCTTGCTTTGACGAGGGAGAATCTGGATTCGACTCCTTACACTAATTCATAACTGCTCTGTGCTCTACAACAGCTGAGTTTGGTCCTCTCCTATCACACCCCACATATTTCTTTGAAAAAGTAAAATCCCACCTAAGAGTCTCAGGAGTCACACATGCTAGAAATGCATGAGTTCTGTCACAATCAAACAGGTAATCATGAGGCTCCTATACCAGGAATAAGTCATAAGGATGTCTGCAGGCAGACTGGCTTTTCATGGCAAAATGCTGCTGAGACACTCCAGGGCTTCAGAAATGGAGCAGAGCAACATCGTCCTTCACCCTGCAGGGAGCCAGGGCAGCAGCTTTCATAAAGCAGCTTTGGAAATGAGTTCCGTGCTTCAATGTGGCCTAGCAGAGTGGCCAAGAATGAGGACATGGACACTGACAAGAGACTTCAGAGTCACATGGCAATCTCACCTACAAAACCAAGAGGACAGACCGGGTGTGGTGGCTCAGGCCGGTAATCCCAACGCTTTGGGAGGCCAAGGCGGGTGGATCACTTGAGGTCAGGAGTTCAAGACCAGTCTGACCAATGTGGTGAAACCCCGTCTCTACTAAAAATACAAAAAATATTAGCCAGGCGTGGTGGCGCAGGCCTGTGATCCTAGCTACTCAGGAGGCTGAGGCAGAAGAATCACTTGAAAGAGGTAGAGGTTGCAGTAAGCTGAGATCACGCCACTGCACTCCAGCCTGGGTGACAGAGCAAGACTCCATCTCAAAACAAAAACAAAAACAAAAAACGCAGAGGACGGTATTGTCCTACCCACATCAGAGGGCCCTGATGGGAAGAGCCAGACCTCCCACGCACAAGGAGCAGGCTCTGACCATCTCCTACCTCTGTCAGCTAGACAATGGCAGCAAGCAAGTGACTCAAATGCAGAAATACGGCAAGTCCTTGTGAAGAACATTTTTGTGTCCTCCTTTAGAAAAATCTATCATTCTAAAAATGTGAAACATGATGGTAAGTAAAAATAAATGGACAAATAATAAGGAAATATTCCAAACTAAAATATTTTTCAGTTTAGTCTAGCTTCCAAACTAGTTTTCCTTACTTTTCCGTCTATTGCGAAATTCACAAATTAACTGCATTCAGAACACAGTCTTTGATTATGGTTTGTGCCACTGAAACCAATTGAAACCAATCAAATATTTCTGAGAAGTGGTAAAGTGTAGCGATTTAGCGGGTTGTTCCAGCATGAGAAACATTCAGACTTCATGACCCCAATTCACACTTTTTAAATCCAATTGGGTGGCTTGGCTCTTGTGAATGATCTGCAATTCACTCTTCCTATGTGTGACGTTGTTAGAGCGCAGACAACCATTATCACGTAATAAGTGGTTTAGGCAGGAGTAGGAGGAAGAAAGTTCTCAGTTCCACCCGAAACTAATTCTACCTGGTAGCTATAGACAACAAGACAGATGGACAGGTGGACAGACGGGAAAGCCTGGCAAGGACCTGTCCTGCATGGCAAATGTTTAGACTCTGGCTGCTGTCGATCAGTCTCCCTCCAGGCTAACGGTTTGTGCATTGAACATTAGTGGATTTTGCACTTAATTAAGAGGGTTCTAGCCAACCAAACTGCATTTAGAGACTAAAAAATTAGCCACATGAACGAAAGTATACACTTTGGCTGCATTAACACTCTTCCCCAGGACTATTTTTAAATACAACTCCCAAGCCATTAAGTTTGAAAACTGCCAGAACTGATTTGGTAATCTGCTGCTTTGCCAAGTGCTGGAAGTTAGCTTTAACTTCATGCCCACTCTCACACAGATAGACAGACACACACTCATACACACACTCACACACACAGCTGGTTTTCCCATTCTGTTCCTTAGCTTTAGTTTG
>NC_037670.1:61396030-61472685 GCF_003255815.1 Theropithecus gelada | reverse complement strand
ATTTTTTTAATTTTTTTTTTTTTTTTTTTTTTTTTTTTTTTTTTTTTTTTTTTTTTTTTTAATATGACACCAAACTCTCTTTTTGCAACAAAAGCAAAAATAAATCAGTCGGACGATTTCAAACTAAAAAGCTTTTGCACAGTAAAGGAAACAACCAACAAAATGACAAGGCAGCCTATAAAAGAAATATTTTTAAACCACATATCTAATAAGGGGTTAATATCTAAGATATATAAGAAATTCACACAACTAAATAGCAAACAAACAAACAAAAACTCCAAATAACTCAATTAAAAAATGGGCACAGAACTTGGATAGTCACTTTTCTAAACAGGACATATAAATGGCCAGCAGGGACATGAAAAGGTGCTCAATGTTACTGATAATCAGGGAAATGCAAATCAAAACCACAATAAGATACCACCTCATTCCTGTTAGGATGGCAATTATCAAAAAGATGAGAGGTAAGTGTTGGTGTGAGTGTGGAGAAAAGATTGTACACTGAGGGTGGGAATGTAAATTAGTACAATGATTACGGAAAACATTATAGAATCTACTATATGATCCAGCAATCATTCTTCTGAGTACATAATCTCCAAAATGAAATCAGTACCTTGAAGAGATGTCTGCATTCCCATGTTCGTTGCATCATTATTCACAATAGCCAAGACGTGGAAACAACTTATGTGCCCATCAACAGATGAATAGATAAAGAAATTGTGGTATATTATTTAGCCTTAGAAACAAATGAGATCCTGCCATTTGTGACAATATGAATGAACCTGGAGGATATTGTGGTAAGAGAAATAAGCCAGACACAGAAAGAATGACACCGCATGGTCTCACTTATGTGCAGAATCTAAAGTCAAATTCTTAGAAGCAGGTAGTAGAATGATGGTTCCTCAGAGGGGTGGAGAGGTGAAGGAAATGAGGAGATATGGTGCAGTTATGTAGGATGAACTTGTGTAGAGATATAATGCACAATATAATGGCTAGAGTTTATAATTCTATATTGTATGCTGGAGATTTTAGGTTTCAGGTGCACTTACTACAAAAAAACAAAAAAAGGTACAATGAGATCACTTGGACACAGGGCGGGAAATATCACACAATGGGGCCTGTCGGGGGTGGGGGTTGGGGGAGGGATAGTATTAGGAGAAATACGTAATATAAATGATTAGTTGATAGGTGCAGCAAACCAACATGGCACATGTATACCTATGCACAAACCACATTGTGCACATGTACCCTAGAATTTAAAGTATAATAATAATAAGAAGAAGAAAATACAAAAAAAAGGTAACCACGTGAGAAGGATATGTTAATTTGCTTGACTGTGGTGATCATTTCATATATGTATACTTATACCAAAACATGTCATACACCTTAAATATATATAGATTTTATTTAAAAGTAGCAAAACACTTGAAGGTCTTCGGGAAGGAAAGAAGTGACTAAAAAAATTAGAGAAATTTAGATTGAAGTTGTGAGACATAGAAAAGTTCATGTGAGCAAAACCATAAGCTATATGAAAATAAAAATTCAGAGGAAACACTGGCCTTTGGAAGACATAGATGCATTGTCCTGGGTAGTCACTGAGTTGATGAAAATACAGTGGTATTTTGAACTGGATAGCAGCATATGTAAAGATGATCATGCACTTTTCTCAGGAAGAATAAGGACAGGACATTGAACATGAGGTGCTTCTGTTGAGAATTATGTAGGTTTCCTGTTAACCTAAGAGTTTCTGCCCTTACTGAGAACACAGGGCTGAAGAGAGTGATTAATGAGATAGTCATTAGGCTAAACTCAACCAATCAAATACTAGGCAAGAATACTCTTTAAATTTTAAACTACTAATATATACATATGTAACTCTTTTTAAAAAATATTGTGCTTTAGGGAAAATTTTAACTATTTTTGTTTTTCTATCAAAATTCATCTGTCATGAATTCATAGTTGAAATAGCTACATTTACGATTAGAAATGATCATGCTATTTATTTAGACAATCTGCCAGTGAAGCCTCATTTAGAGTGTTCTCTAAATGAATGGCTAGAAACCAAAGCAGGCTAGTAAATATTTTCCACTAAAATGTGGGGAATATGTATTTTTAAAACAGAAATCTTACGATATATCTATAATTGGTCTGGTTTCAGCTAAAAGAAATTGAGTTAGAAGTATAGTAAGTATCTTCCTGTGGACATAAGAACTTCCTGTGAATAACAAGTTAGCAAAAATGCCAACTAATGTGTATTACAACACATTTCTTATAGTGGAGGTTAAAAAAACATGAAATTGATCTTCAAGAGTGAAAGAGTCCCCCGTGAGACTGGAGACAGAAAAATGACCACTTTGTTTGGTATAAAAGGATGACCAGAGACCTCCAAAAATGTTCAAGTAGAGTGTTGGAAAAATAAGCCACGTAACACCGGCATTAAAGGGTATTAAGAAAAATTAAGACACGTAAAGAAACCAAGGTGAAAGAACAAACTTGTCAAGGAGCTCTGAGAGTGCATCTGAGTTTGGCTGGTATACACTTATAGAGGTTAAGGTCTCCCTGTCTCTCTCTCCGTGTGTGTGCATATGTGTGTCAGGAGCAGAGGGGTTGGAGGAAGTGGTGGTGGTTGGCACATAGTTTGTGCCTGAAGGGAATAAAGTCCCATGGCTTTTGCATCTTTGAAGTAGCTGGCCGAGGGACTACAGTCTTCTTTTGGAAGTAGGGGGACGTATAGAGAGGTAGAAAAAACATGTCTTTTGGTGTCAGATAGATCTAGTTTTAATTCTAGTTCTTCAGTTTACAAGCTGTGTAAGGTTGAGCAGGCTGCACAGCTTCACTGACTTTCAATTTTCTCATGGTGAAGTGGAATGAATAATACCTGTGAAATAATGTAACAGAAGTCCCTCCCACATAGCGAGGGTTCATTATCTTCTAAGTCTTCCCTGACAGATATGTCAACCACTAGCCACACGTCACTGTTGGGCACTAGGAATGTAACTAGAATCACGTATTAACAGGATGGTATTTTCAATATATTGAGTTCAATAAAATATGTCATTTAAATCAATTTATCTTTTCTCTCTTTTTTTTCAGTGTGGTTACTGGAAAATTAAAATGACCTATGTGGCACTCAGTGTATTTTTATTGAATAGTTCTGTTCTAGATACTCTCCTTATTTGGAAGGGGGCTAATGATCTTGGAAAACTGTTAAGATGAAGACAGTGATCAGAACTCCCAACAACCTTGGGAATGTTGTGGAGTAAACAGATGTGTGAAGGAGATGGCAGAGAAGGAAGGGATTGGAGTGAGGAGAGGGGATAAATGTTTGAAGCAACGGTTACGAAAATGCGAATAAATCACGTCGTTGACTTCAGCTAGTGGGAGACGCTGCTCTACACTGGGGGTGGGGGGCATTGGGTCTCCCTCTCTGAATTGGAAGGAGCTAAAGGTGAGGCTTCTTGGACCCTGAGGCTGCTATATTTGGAGAACACAAAGCGCATTTGTGGAGTCCTGAGTTGGCTGCATGTGCTTTACCTTTAGGGTGGGCAAGCTGGCAGCAGGCAGGATACACTGAAGAGATAATGGAAAGGCTACACACAGTACAGCGTCACCGACAGGGACGCTCCCTGGGATCCCACGTCCCGCAATTCCAGTGGCGCATTCATGTGAGCCCAGTGTCGTACTGGCATAGTTTGTACGTTGCCTTGTAGAGCTGTGTGTCAATAAGTGGGAAGAGGTTGCATGCGGTTTTCTTTTAACTGCAGTATATGGGGAAACATTTTTTAAGAGCTTTAAAGAACTGTGGAAAAATTAGATTATAGAAAATGTAGTGAAAATATCTAATTATGGTTAAAATTTAAAAGCCTAACTTCAAGGCCAGAGGGAGAATGAAATTGAGACAAGAGAAAAAGATGTACTTTAGACCTAATGCAGTTTGGTCTATAAGCCCAATTTGAATGTTTACTTCCACGGTTTTCAGCGTTTTATTGCTTTTTTTTTCCCTCTCTTTCCTGGCTTGGAGTCAGTATCATCCTCTCAAGTGCAGATGGCTGGCTTTGGCTTATTTTGCTTTCACTGTGTGGCCGTGTGGAAATCCACTCAGACATTTCCTCTGAAACCCTCCACCAGCCGCCCCTCCTCTGCTCTCAGCTGGATTTGCCCTGTGAATTAGATCTTTAATTGCACATCCCTTTTTACCTCGGTGGGTGGGATCTTTGATGCAGAAACTTTTACAGATGCTTTTTTTTTTTTTTTTGCTTGTGTTTTGAATTTTAGCTTGTGTCTGTGTGGACATGCTGTAATCTAAAAGCAGTTTCACAAGTAGAATTGGGAGATAAAGTGAAATATTAATACAACTCTGAAGCCTCAGAAATAATCAAAGTGTACTGTGATAGAGCAAGCATTGGGCACCAAGAACAAGGGCAGGAAGCTGGAGGAACAGAGCAGCAAACGTGACTGGTTCGTTAAATGTAGTTGGTTCCAATTTGCTTGCTCTCACCAGTTCCACCGATCTTTCAGGACCATCTGGATTAAGTACAAAAGTGTGGCTCTGTGATGGTTTCACCAGCTTCTCTCTCTGAAGCAGAGATTAAAACAGGGAGTTAGATTTGGAGCTGCAGCCTTCTGTAGAAGATACCCCAACTGCCCCACCAACAGTGTATCACACTGATTTTCTATGACTGCTGACAGATGCACACACAGCCAGCCTTGAGGAGGAGCAGTCTGAACCTGGGAAGCTGAGAACACTGGGTAGAACTCACGCTGTGGCCACTGACTGGCTGTGTCATCCTGGGCAGCCTCTTTTTCTCTCCAAATACAATGTTTTCACCTAGAAGTGGGGATAATCATACAGTGCGGGGGTATTCTGAACATAGGACGAAATGTCTTTGTAAAGCATAATGGCCAGGGTTTGATGGACAAGGAACCTGCGGAATCTGGGTTTTTCTGCCTTAACTCTTCACTTTATTCCTGGTCACATTCTAGGCATAGCTAGATGGGGTTAGATTTTGGTGTGCACCATTTCCTAGCCCTTTGCGCGTATGAGAATCAAATTTCTTTAGGAAAGAGTGAATCTATTATCCAGAAACCATGAATACATTATTCTAGAGAAAGAATGATATACATATCATGTGTGTATAAATGTGTGTGTAAATATACACAGGTAATCATGTGTGTATCAGATGTGGTGTAACCCCTAGAGGTTGGCGTGAAAATAGGGGTAAGGGGTCAGATCCCTAGACTGCAGGTTCCAGTGTGCCCCTGTGACTTTGAGCCTAGAATGCAGTGATCGGATGGAAAAAGTAGGTACAGCCAATCAGTTCTTTGGTTTACAGCGCTGAAAGGAACTAAGTTGTTGTGGATAACAGCCATGGCTTGTGAGTGGGACTTCCTGCCACTTACCACTTGTCACTTTAATTTTTGGCAAGATGATTCTTATTATGTCTCCATTTTCTTTTATCAGAATGGAATAATAATAACTACCCCCTAGACTAATTGTGAGAATTAAATTACTTAATTCAGGTACAGTGCTTACTATAATATTGTTACATAGTATTCTCTCAACAGATAAAATCTATCATTATTATTGTTCTTGTTGCAATTATTATTATTACTATCATTATTAAATTCCTACTCTCAAGATCCCTGAATCTACCCAGATTTCTGTTCTTTTGTGACCCTCTTTTTCTAGGCTTCTTGATGATTTTGCTGTACTTGATATCCTTCTAAAGATTTTTTTTTCTATTTACACTATCCGCAATCATTTTTCTTGTTTATTGTAACAAGATACAGGGGTTTGACCAGGGAGCAAATCCTAATATTAAAATTCTTTCCCACTAAACCGCAAATACTGTTTATTATACTCAACTAATGGTTTTCTGTCCTCAATAGAGGAAAATCTTTAGTTTTCCTTTATTTAAAAATCGAATGTAATTCTTCCTGAAGTCACTCATTGTAAATTTTACACTTGTCATTCCTTTAATCTTCTATTCCCAGACACTTAAATAGAAAGAAAAGAAACATTGGGAGTAGAAAGCTGAGTCCTAAAATATTCTAGAGGCATTCCCTGTGGTGGTCACTTTCCAATCTGGAAAAATTAATGATGGTAAACCTACCTCTAGGATGCACACTTACTATCTACTTTTTCCTGTTCCTTGTTCATATTTCTATTTAATAGAACAACTCCCAGCTAAGCCAGAGCTTACTGTAAACTATGGACTTAATAAGAACTATTATATTGTTTTTTCACAGGTAGATTTTAAGTCATACATGGACTTGTATTTTTGCTTGACTTTATCTCATACTTTTTGGTGTTGCTATTTTCAGTTACAAAAAAAGAAGTGCTGTCGATAACAGGAGATAAACAGGAAATAGCTGATTTGATTCTGAAGGAAGAGACTACAAAGGTAGGGAGGAAATCAAGTGAACACAAGTTTTAAGGTAAAATTAGGATAATTTTAGTGGTTGTGAAGTTTCTGAGAACACCAGGTATGAAATTGGATTCCATTATCCCTTTCTTTCTCTTTCATCATCTTCTCTCAATCTTGTTACTATTCTGTTGTTAATTATTTATGTAAATAAATCAGAAATTTTACCCTTTAGTTAGCTAAAAATATGCCAGCATCTGAAGTCCATTTAATTTTATATTGGAAATGTAGATTATATAAGCTTTGCTCAAGCTTTCCACTGGGGCTGGAGACAACAGAGCAAATTACCAACCTGGAGACGGAACATCCCCAGGTTCCAGCTGCTGTCCTGCCATGGATTCCCCAGCAGGTGTTCCATGTGTAACATGTGCATGTACAAGCTAGTATTTGCTTTGAGATTTCATTCTGTCAGCATATTCTTGACTTTGTAGAATTGAAGAACCACAGTTGGGCCTTTATACTGATTTGTGAGGAAATTATTTTCATGTTGTTTTCATTGGTTTTATTATACAGCTTTTCCTGTGAGGTGTAACCTAGGCTCAATTGCTACGCCACATCATCACTGAAAACATCTCTTCATCGTGGTATTTAAAAAATCTAATAATGAATTTTAATTTTCAAGTCATGTGAGATTTTATTGTCTCAGCTATAGAAATACAATCTGGTGGCCGGGCGCGATGGCTCAAGCCTGTAATCCCAGCACTTTGGGAGGCCGAGACGGGCGGATCACGAGGTCAGGAGATCGAGACCATCCTGGCTAACACGGTGAAACCCCGTCTCTACTAAAAATACAAAAAAAAAAACTAGCCGGGCGAGGCGGCGGGCGCCTGTAGTCCCAGCTACTCGGGAGGCTGAGGCAGGAGAATGGCGTGAACCTGGGAGGCGGAGCTTGCAGTGAGCTGAGATCCGGCCACTGCACTCCAGCCTGGGCGACAGAGTGAGACTCCGTCTCAAAAAAAAAAAAAAAAAAAAAAAAGAAATACAACCTGGTAAACTATTATAGGAGAGGGAAGCAAAAAAAAAAAAAAAAAAAAAAAAAAAAAAGGACATCTGTATTTGCATTATTTTAACAGAAACCCTCCTGACATTTGAACACCACTCAATTTCTTTCTTAATCTTTTGTTTGTATATTTTTTACATAGTGCTAATCATCAACCCAATTCTCTTTATATTACCAGGGCTTTTACATTTTCAATTATGTCAGTTTTTCCCAGATTTAGTAGAGTATTTACAATAATCACTTTTAATTCTTTTGAGTGAATATCCCATATTTATTTAACAATTCCTTGATTTTTGGTCACTTATGTTTGTCCTTTGATATATAATAGTAAAATAAGGACATTTTACATGTAATTATTCTTCAAAATATGAGTTACTTCTGAGAGGTGAAACTAATTATTCAAAGATATGTGTAGTTTATAGCAAAGACTTGGAACTAACCCAAATGCCTATCAATGATAGACTGGATAAAGAAAATGTGGCACATATATACCATGGAATCCTGTGCAGTTATAAAAAGGGAGAGTTCATATCCTTTGCAGGGACATGAATGAAGCTGGAAACCATCATTCTCAGTAAATTAATAGGAACAGAAAACCAAACACCGCATGTTCTCACTCGTAAGTGGGAGTTGAACAATGAGAACACTTGGACCCAGGGAAGGGAACACTACACATGGGGGCCTGTAGCCAGGTCGGGGGCTGGGGGAGGGATGGCATTAGGAGAAATACCTAATGTAGATGATGGGTTGATGGGTGTAGCAAACCACCATGGCATGTGTATACCTATGTAACAAACCTGCACGTTCTGCACATGTATCCCAGAATTTGAAGTATAATAAAAATAAAAAGTGGCATCAAAACAAAGCAAAACAAAGACATGTAGAGTTTTTTTCTAGATACATACTGCCAATAAATCACAATAATTTATTAAACAATTGTACTTACTTTCCATCTCATTATATAGAACTTATTATCTATCTATCTATCTATCTATCTATCTATCTATCTATCTATCTATCTATCTATCTATCTATCTATCTATCTATCTACCTATCTAGTAAGCATCTCCATGGGGCTCTGTATGTGGAATAAAAGAGGGAGGAAAGCCCATCATGTACTTTACTTGTCTCAGGGTGTTCATAATCCTTTGAATTAGATGATATCAACCTCTTTCAATTTTTTCTCATAATTTTATCTCGACCCTTGTGTTTGCTTGGTTTCCCTCCTACCTTAGAAGCCTCTTCCATCAGGATCCAGTCAGCTGGCTTCTGTTTATCTCCTGGAGCAGCCTAGGGCTCGGTCTTTGGATTCCTTCTCTTCTTGATTGTATTTACTTCTTCAATGATCTCATGTAGCCTTCTGGCTTTAAATATCATCTACATGCACTATTGATATTGATCACGTTTCAAATTTGTATTAGAATTCTCTACCCAATAGCCAACTCGAATCTCCACTTGGATGAGTAATAGGCATTTCCAAATGTTCACAACTGAACTTCAGACCATTTTCCCTAAACAGCTCCTCTCACAGCCCTCCCTATCATTTAAAAGAAATTCCATTTGCTCATGCCAAGAACCTTGGAGTAATTGACTCTATTTTGTCACTTCTACCAGGCAAGCGATCCGTCAGTCAGTCTAATCAACTGCTCTATGAAAATACATCCAGAGGTTAACAACCATTCATTACCTGCTCTGCCATCCCTCTTCTCCAAGCCACTGTCATCTCCTGCCTGGATTACTGGACTCTCTCCTATCATCTTTGGTCCCCTACAGGCGATCCAAAACACAGCTGCCAGCATAATCTTGTTAAAAACGAAACCAGACCATGTTCATTCTCTGCTCAAAGCTCTCTAGTGGATACTTGTTTTACTTAGAATACAAATGAAAGGCCAATGGCTACCAAGGGCAAACCTTGCAAGACCTCATGTCCTAACACTCTCTTGCCATTCCTATTGGTGACACGCCTGATTCTGCCCTGCTCCCCTCCAGGGGCTCTTACACATGTGGCTTTTGCTTGGATGCTCATTCCGTAGATGTGCACATGACTCCCCCATCACCTCCATGAAGATCAGGGCTTTTGTCTGTTTTGTTCCCTACTGTGTCTCTACTACTTAGAATTATGTCGTATGTGCCAAATAAATATTTGTTGAATGTATGATGAGGAAATTGTACAGGTTAGGTAAATTATTCCAGAGTTCCAACCTACTACTTGTCAGATTTGGAAATTCAACCTAGATCTGGCTGAAACCATAATCATATGACATGAAATAAATGGGGATATTCTCACTTTTCTAGTCTCTGAATTTATCTTTTTCTTGAAGCTTTGGTAAAATCACTTGTAAAATCATTTAGGTTAGTGTTTTATTTGTTGGAATATTTAAAGAGTCAAAGTTTTGTTGCATATTCTGATTTTATATTATACCATGTACACAAGTTTACAATGGTTTTATTTAATTGTCTATGGAGTCTTTCTCATATGTATTGACACATCATATTTACAAATGTACTTTGTCTTAGATTCTCTTTTGTTTGCTATGATTATTGCCGCAGTAGTATCATTTTGGTTGCATTTGCCTAAATATTTCTCCATCATTTTACATTGAAACATTTTGTGTTTTTGAAGCACTAACTGGATAACCATAATTGGCAATGGGGTACAGCCCTTTTCTAGCTTTACTAATGTTTCTCTTATCCATTTGTATGAGAATATCCTGAGGAACTAAACCCATGAGTACACATTTTGCAGATTATATTATGAATATTTTAAGTTGGACTCAACACTGCCAAATTGCTCTCTCAAATGTCTGCACTAGTGTACATTCTTTCCAGCAGAGCAAGCGAGTTTGCATCTATACACCTCTCTTCCCGCTAATACTTGACATTTTCCAGCTCTCTAAATTTTCTAAATTTAATTTGTGTATAATGATGTATCATTTTTGCTGTAATTTGTATTTCCCTGATTTCTGTTGAATTTGAGCCCCTTTTCTTTCTTCTTTTTTTTTTACTTTGAGATTTTCTTTTCTGAAAATTATCTTCTTTACCCATTTTTAATGTAGAGTAATGGTTCTCTTATTTTTGCAGGATTTTGCGGCCTTTTCTAGATATTAATCCTTTTCACTTCGGGCATTAGAACGATCTTCTCTCAATTTGAAATTTTTCTATAAGTCTTGTTGAATGGGCCTAAAGTTTTAATTATGCAAGCTTAATGAGTTCTAGAGATCTGCTGTACAATATAATGTCTATATCTGACAACATGATATTGTGCACTTCGAAATGTGTTATATGAGTGGAGCTCATGTCACGTGTTCTTACCACGAAAGCAAACAAAGGGACACGAAGCAACTTTGGGAGGTATTGGATATGTCTGTTACCTTATGGTGATGGCATTATAAGTGCTTGCTTAAGTGCAGACTCATCAAATGCACATATTAAATATGTGCAGTTCTTCCTATGTCAATTATATCTCAATAAAAGTGTTAAAAATAAAGATAACTTGGCCGGGGCGGTGGCTCAAGCCTGTAATCCCAGCACTTTGGGAGGACGAGGTGGGTGGATCACGAGGTCAGGAGATCCAGACTTTCCTGGCTAACACGGTGAAACACCGTCTCCGCTAAAAATAAAAAAAATTAGCCAGGCGTGGTGGCGCGAGCCTGTAATCCCAGCTACTTGGGAGGCTGAGGCAGGAGAATGGCGTGAACCCAGGCGGCGGAGCTTGCAGTGAGCCGAGATTGCACCACTACACTCCAGCCTGGGCGACAGAGCAAGACTCTGTCTCAAAAAAAAAAAAAAAAGATAACTTATTAACTTATGTATTATCAAATTCACTATTGTTTTGGTTATGTGTACTTTTGAAGTTTTCTTTAATCAGTGTTCTTCCTCTTTATGTTCACAAGTTTTCTCCTACAATATTTTCTATTAACTTTGAAAATTTACTTTTATATTTGAGTCTTTTTTTAGTTTTTTAAATACAGACTTTACCTTTAATCTTTTTAACAAATTTATGGATTTAGAGGTACAAATGTGACATGGATGTATTGTGTAGTGTGATGAAGTCTGGGCTTTTAACATATCCATCACCCAAATAGTATACATTGCACTCAGTAGGCAGTATTGCTTCCCCAATCCCCTTCTCCTGCTGCTACCTCTTGAAGTCTCCAATGTCTATTACTCCACTCTGTTTGTCTGTGTGTACCTGTTGTTTAGCTCCCACTGTAAGTGAATGCCTGTTTTTTGACTTTCTGTTTCTGGGTCATTTCACTTAGCACGATGGTTTCCAGCTCCATCTTGTTGAGGCAAAAGACATAATTTTATTCTTTTTAATGGGTAAGTAGTATTCCATAATGTGTGCGTGTATGCCCTATTTTTAAAATCTGATTATCCGTTTGATAGACACAGGTGGATGCCCATGTCTTTGCTATTGTAAATAGTGCTCTAATAAGTATGTGAGTGCAGGTTCCTTTTTGATAGAATGTATTTTTTTACTTTTGGGTATATACCCAGTAACAGATTGCTGTATTGAAGAGTAGTTCTATTTTTAGTTATTTCAGAAATCTCTATATTGCTTTTCATAGAGGTTGTACTAATTTATATTCCCACCAACAGTGTATAAGTATTCCCTTTTCTTCACGTCCTTGCCAGCATCTGTTGTTTTTTGACTTTTTAATAATAGCCATTATGACTGGTGTGCGACGGTATCTTATTGTAGTTTTAATTTGAAATTTTTTAATGATTAGTGACATTGAGCATTTTTTCATGTTTGTTGGTTGCTTGGATGTCTTCTTTTGAAAAGTGTTTGTTCATTCTTTGCCCACTTTTTAATCAGGTTATTTGATTCATTTATTTATTTTTTGGTCTTATTGGGTTGTGTAAGTTCTTTGTAGATTCTGTATATTAGCCCTTTGTCAGATGCACACTTTGCAAATATTTTTTCTCATTCTGTAGCTTGTCTGTTTACTTGGTTGATTATTTCTTTTGCTGTGCAGAAGCTTTTTAGTTTAATTAAGTCCCATTCGTCTATGTTTATTTTTGTTGTGTTTCTTTTTGAGGACTTAGCCATAAATTCTTTGCCAAGGCCAATATACAGAAGAGTTTTTCCTAGATTTTCTTCTAAGATGTCCATAGTTTCAGATCTTACGTTTAAGCCTTTAATCGATCGTGAGTAAACTTTTATATATGTTGAGAGATGGGGATCCAGTTTTATTTTTCTGCATATGGCTAGCTGATTTTCCCAGCACCATTTATTGAATGGAGTGTCCTTTCCCTTACTGCATATTTTTGTCACCTTTGTCAAAGGTCAGTTGGTTGTAGGTGTGTGGCTTCATTTCCAGATTCTCTATTCTGTTCCATTGATCTATGTGTCTATTTTTATACCAGCACCGTGCTGCTTTGGTTATTATAGATTTAGCCATGGTTTACCTTATAGATGACATTAGGTCGGAAATCATCTTTATCTTTTTTTATTAAGTGAACGAATTTTCTCAACATTATTTTAAACTACCCATCTTTTCTCCATTTAATTCTGGTGGCATCTTTACCAAATGTGAAATTTGTATATACATGTAAGTCAATCTCTGGCTTATCTATTCTTCTTTATTGGCCTATTAGACTGTTCGTGATTGTCAATAAATATATGTATTTTACCAAGACTTTGTAATATGTCTTCACAACTGGCAGGGAAAGCCTTTCCACTTCACTCTTATTTTGCAACATTGACTTAGAGACTCACCAATAACAATGCTAAATTTAATTTCAACCCTTTTCTTTGCACATATTTTACACATATAAAAATTAGCATTATATTTTCACATATTTTAACTGAATTTGGGTCACACTACCCATAATTTTGAGCTTACTTTTCTCATGATTCTTTTTTCCTATTTCATTTGGTATTCTCGCACATGTCTGCTAATCACTCTCTTGAATTTCATCATAGTTTATATGTTCCATATTTTAAAAACCAATTTCTTATTGGCAGCCATTTAGATTGTTTCCAATTTTTCACTATTATAAATTATGCTGCAAAGCACAGTATTGCACATGCATCTTTTTAAACATCTGTGATTGATTCCTTAGGACAAATTGCTAGAAATAAAACTCCTTCATCAAAGTGTATGCTATTTTTTGAGGCTTTCTCCTTGTGCTGCCTAATTGCCCTTCAGGCAGTTCATACTAAGTTATATTTTCATCACAAGAGTATATGAGTGCCTATTTCCTTGTATTCCACCATACTGGCAATAATTATTATTGCAATTGTTTTCTACTTAAGTAGGAAAAATAGTGTAATTATTACTAGATGTTGAATATTTTAAGAATATTTTTGCTGCTATAATTACATATGTAGATTTCATTTTGATTTTGTGTAGTTTTTTGGTGCAAGGGTTACTTTTTGCATTTGCATTAAGTTTCATTTGCATATCAACAATACTTAGTTATACAACTCTATACTTGACAGATATTATTGCTCTGAGCCAATCAATTATGTCTACTTCTCCCAATTCTGAATGATTTGATTTGAGTTATCCCTCATTTCACTGGGGTACATGTGAATAATTCCTCTTCTTGAGAGCTGAAACACTCTACTCCTCTCTACATGGTCATGCATGACAACAGATAACTGGAAATAAAATACATTGCTCTCAGTTGTTCTCCACAAAGCTCTGTAGACATCAACAGCTTCCTTGGGCAGTGAGTGGCCAGAGGAGTCTGAGCCTCATTTTTATGTATTTGTTTGTTTATTTTATTTACTGGTAACTTTTTCCCTTTCCTTCATGTATATCCTTTAAAAAACACAACTTGGAATTAAAAAGCACCAAAATATCTGTAGAAATATTTTTGTTTTTCTCCATTTTATATTAATGATCCGTTATCTTTCTCAACCTTCATAGTCTCTGTTCAGCTCAGGAACGTTATCTTCAGTTCATTTTTCCAACCATTCCTCCATTCCTTCATCCATCTATCCACAATATTTACTGTGCACCTATTACACTCTAGAGATACCATAAGGCAGAGTTTCTCCACCTCAGCACTATGGACATTTTGAACTGGATATTCTTTGTGGTGGGAGTCCTCCCTGTGCACTGTATGATGTTTAGCCGCATTTCTGGCCCTTGTCAACTAGATGCCAGTAGCATCCCCTCTCTCCTCAAGTTGTGTCTGGAAGCAAAAAAAGTTTCCAGACATCCAATGCCCCTTTAGGCCATATCCAGAACCACTGCACTAGGGAACAAAGTAGACAGTGTACCTGTCCTTATGGGGTAATTGAGAAGAGGCGTAAAATAAGTTAATGCACTAACACATAGTGTGTTCTCTGAAGGAGAGTACTGTGAAGACAAGTAGAGCAGGAAGGTGGAAGAAGGGGTCCCTGGGGAGCTCATGCAAGGGCTGAGTGTCAGGGAGACCAGGAGGAAGTGGGTGAGCAGGTTAGGGAATGAGCAGGGCAGGGCCTCTCAGCAGGGCATGTGCTTGGTGGGATCCATGAATGAAGGCACCCTTGCAGTTGGGCCCAATGAGCGAACAATGGGTGGCAGGTCAGAGAAGAAGCAGTGGCCACACTGTGGACATCCTTGTGGGCTGGGCAGCGGTTTTGATTTTACTCTATGAGAGAAGGGAAACCAGTTTGCATCAGGAGAGCTGCACTGTTATTTCTTTGATTATTTTTTCCCCCATTTTCCTTACTTCTTGGATCCATATTGTAAGTGGAGTGGGTTTTCTGGTTCTCTCTTCCTGTTTACTTTATATGCTTGTATATGTTTACTTTTATCTGCTAAGCCTTTTAGCATCTTCTCATGTGCTTTAGGATTCTTCCTTTCACTTTGCTCTACTTTCTAAATTCACCTTCTGAATATCCAATCGAATATTCCTTGCCCCTATTGAAATGTTAAAGTTGGCAACTATAGCTTGTATTTTCATTTGTCTTTTTTGACCTTACATGACTTTATCTTCATGACTATCTAGCTATTTCATAGCTAGTCCTTTTTAAATATATATGCTTTTTAGCACTCAAATGGATTCAGTCCAGATTAGTTATTGGTGGAACAACATTTAAATTTACTGAAATGTCATTTTCAGTTTAGTCTCTTTATTTCAGTGACTCCCTCTTGTGTCTTCGGTATGGTACCACAAAGCTAGGTAGGGACACTTTGTCTGATCATTCCCAGAAGCAGGCGTCACCGTGACGTGTGGGCAGGGAGCATGGCTTTACCGCCCCAGGATATATCCAAGCAGTCCGGAATGAATGCTTTCAGATTTGCTGTAGCAGGTCTGGATAAGCTGTGTGTACTCCTTTCTTCCAATTCTTGCCTCCTCGAAATGGGCGTATCAGTAGGCTTCTGCCGCATCTCCTTCATTTCCTTTCCAGAGGAGCTGTTTTCTCCTTCCTTCAGGTGATGCCCTCTGCTCCATGTGCAGCAGAAATGCTTCTGTTTTGATGTGCAGACTGTCTTACTTCTCTCGTTTTCAGCATCTAAATGGGGGAGGGTTTTCTCTTTTATATTCTGCTATTTTAATAGGTCTCTGAGAGGGTAGAAATTAGACTTGTGCCCAATCTGCGATCTTACCTGGAAGATTCTTTATCGTGATCCATCTGCTGACTTGAGTGGGTATGAATTTCTGTATGGAAACAGTAGAGCACTACACAGGTGTTTGACTGAGCGTCATTAGACACAGGTGAAATGTGAAGGAACAAATCATTGAGGAGAGTGGTTGCTAAGCTGCAAACCTTGAATAGAAGGTTTGATGCCTCAACAGCTCTGGGAGAGAGTTGACTTTCTGCATACAGTCTGAAACGACTGATTGTGATAACTCCTGTTTGACCAGGACTGAAAGGACCTTTGCCCACTGCATGCTGTTAGACTGGCAGTATCTGAACTTGGGTAACACTTCAAATCTTCTGTTGTCCCACTATTTTCCACTATTTTGTTATTTTGAACAGTGTATAGTTCTTATATGTAGGGTTTTCTTCTCTAAACAAAAACAGACTTATTGTTTTGCTTATGATTATAAAGAAAATTCAAAATGTTGAATATTAGAAGAAAGTTGAAGCAATATCCATGTGGAGATTGATATTTTGATGATGTTCTTTTCAGACATTTTCTTGTTTTTTTCTCTCACCATATATAGCACTGTATTCTTATATATTATAATTTTATCCTCTTCTTTCCTGTCACATAGGTCTTCTAGATATTTCCTCATGTGGATAAATAAGCCTATGTCATCTCTGGTGAATAAAGTTTATGCTTTTGGTTGGATGTGCTATCACTTCCATTGATTAGGAGTGGTTTCCAGTTATTCACGATTATAACATGGTTTCAATAGACTTCTTTTTATATCTTGCTATGCATATTTTTTCAGTTACCATTACATAAAAAAATCCTGAAAGTGGCTTCACCAGATCAAAAGATAAACACACACACTTACACCCATGTACATGTGCATCATATATATGTGTGTGCATACAGGTTATGTATATTTTGCTATTAATTGCCTTCCAGAAAAATATACCTATTTATGCTTCTTAGAATACTTTAAAGATAGTATAACTACAACTTCTTGTGTCATTGACCTTTATACAATGAAAATTCATTCTCCCCAAATTTCCTTAGGAGTCTTCTGTACAACTCGACCCCAAATCATTAAGGTCAAGATGTTAAACCCCATGAATTTATAGACATCTCCCACATTTGAGATGCTATCATCAGCATAGTAGAATACTGAGAAAGAAATCAAATCTGGATGGGTTATATTTTTGACAAGTTGCTAGGTTCCTAATGAGATTTTAGCTTCTTTTAAATGTTGTTGGTACAGGAACTTGTTTCTACATTAATTTCCTCTAGAACATCTATTCAAAGGCCAGTCACTTAGGAAGTTTTCTTCAAGCACTTCTAGTCATGCAAGAGGGATACATTTGACAAACACAAAAAGTCCATTTCATTCATGTGAAATTTCTTGCTGGGTGCAAAACTACTGTTAATGAATGTGAGAATCAGAACAAGAATAATAGAATTTGGTATGTGTGCCATCAATCATGCATGAGGGGGAATCCAGGATTGTGATTAGTGTGTTTTTATAACATTATTGAACTGTTTAACTTAAAAATATGATATTGTAAGTAAAAGATATGGTGCATAACAACAGATGACATGCATAGCATCTCTCTTTTATTTTTCTAGGAAACAGCATTGTCTAACAACCAAAGGCGGTGGTGGCAGAATCTTTGTCACAAGCTCTGTGTTTACTATTTCCCTTTCAGAAACAGATCCTGGCTCATCTAGCAATTTCTCAGGATTAAGCATGTAGGAAAGTGATCTCAACCCATAAATGCCTATTAAAACTCAGGGAGTCAGAGCAACAGACAAAAAGTTCATGCGCACTGGATTTTTTTGCTAAGTTCATGTACTTTCTCCCTAATTAATTCAGACATTTTTTTTTCACTACCCACCAAATATACAAAACACTCCTGACCTCCAAACAGAGAAGGAGTAGTGTAGATGGTTAAATGTAAAGCCTGCTCAGGTAGAATCAATTAGGACTAATTAACAGAATCTTTCATTTTTTAAACCCACCTGATCCATTGAGGTGTTTAAAGTTCTGAGAACTGCAAATGAGTGACTGCTTGTCACGGTTCTGGGAGGTAAGTGGTCAATTAGTAAGCCGGCGTTCGGCCTCCATGGGCAAGGATGTGGTGACCTTTCCTTCAGGGTGATTTTCCATCACTCTCTGACTCTGCAAAAATACATTCTCTCCCGGTACCTTGAATTGCATGATTAAAGTCTGTTATTTCTGATTCTGTTTGCAGTCTTACCCTTTTCTAAGTGAAGGAAGGTCAAGAGATTTTGGCCTTTTCTGCCCTAGAGGGTAAAGGTGAAGGAAGAGGGAGTGTGAAAAGTTGTCAGGGAGCTAGAAAGCAGGGAGGAATCAGCCTCTGTGAAATGTTACTTAAAATGCCACAGCATTAGGATTCGTATGTATGAGTCCCTAAGTCCACTGTGATGAAGATGAAAATACTATTGATTTTGATTTTTTTCTATTTTTTTCTGGGATGCAGCAGTTTAATGACAATGATAACTCATTAGTTGGTGAGAATTTAATACATTAAATAGCTATTTTATGTCAAAATAAAAACGGAAAGATCAGTCATCTTTTTGTCATGTAAACAGAAACTGATGATAAAATCTCAAACAGACTGAAACCTTAAAAAAACTTTCTCTGTCAATGATTGGGTCTGTTCTTTCTCCTCCCCAGAAGTCAGGTTGTGAGGGTGTAGCTATGGAACAGGTCAGTGCTCTGTCCCTCTGTCTCTCTTGCTCAGAGCAGACATCTGATATCTGTTTAGTGAAATAAATTGGTGAACTTTTGCAAATGGGAACAAGTCTTGAGGTCATTTTCCAGCTACTTATATGGTTATACTCTTCTACAGTATATAATTATCTCAGCAGCTAATGAAAGCTATAGCTCTTCTTGTATAAAAACATATATACAAAATATCTGGGGGCTTAAGGGCCCCTTGAAATTCATCCATAAACTGCAGCATAAGAACCCTGGTTGCAGAGTAAGTCCCTGAGAGTGAACAGCAGACACTGTGCAGACCTACTTCACTCTGACTGAAAGGCATATGTGAGCTGTGGCATTGATGCGTTACATTCTTCCCCAAGTCCCCACACTGATAACAATATCAGTACCTTTTCTGCTTTACTGAAAATCTGACCAGAGACTTCTGGGATATACAATGGGTATGAATAATGGCAGTATATTGCTTCGAGTTACCCTGTCCTAATTTTTCCCTGCCAAGCAAAGTTGCTGTGCAGGAGCCAGCATCTACTTGTAATTTCTTGAATTCTAAGCCTCTGCCATCAGGTTAATCTTTATGTGATTCTGACTGGATACAAACATTTCTCCACTTGTTTTGTTCACAAATACTTACGAGTACCTGATACATCCCATTCTGTATACGAAGTATGGGGGATAAAAACAGTGACCACAGGAGACACCTTACACAATTTTCCCTCACCTTAAGGAAAAATTGACATCTTTGATGATCACTGTTTGGGATTTGTAGAGCCGGAAAATAATTATCTTACAGTTTACTGACTAATGGTCCACCCTAAATTTGTGAATACAACTCATTGGGAGGAATTCTTACTTTATCATGACAAGTACCCCTACTGTGTTGCCCTGTCTTGAAGGCTGCAGGCATCATTCTAATTTTACTGTATCAGACATTACACCAGATTCTGTGAGTACATGCCCTGTACATAGTGGCATGCGCTGATTGATCAAAGATAAATGATTTATCCACTGGCATTTTCATTTGATCTGGCATCTCAGCCCAGTGGTTAGTTTCTAAATTTAGATTCTATATTCTTAGATGAATTGAGTGCATGAATAGAGGAAATGGAACTGGCTTAGGAATAAGATCTGGTTTTGAGGTTCGTGTAGCAGTCTTACCTCCGACCAGAGTCAATTGACTGTAAAGATGATCAGAAACACTAACTCAGGAAAATATTTTTGGGTGTTATTAGACACAGTTTTAGGTATTTTATTGAAATCAAGGAGCTTCCAGTTTCTGCTATTACATGGAAGGTGCTTGGAAGTCATCAGTCCCAAGGAAAAGAACTGAAAAAGAGAAAGTCAGCAACTTGACCTAGATCTATCAGATAATTAAGGTCACAGGGCAAACTCCTGCTCTGCAAACTGGAGAGACAGGCAGATAGATACAGAAAATCACGGCATGGAGGCAAGAGAAGGAGCAGAAGCAGTCGCTGAAGCCCGAATCTGTAGAATCACTTTAAGATTGATGAATTGCTCAGGAATCCATGTGGACGAGGTTGGGAGTTCATCTGGAAGGGACCCAGTCTTAGTGATCATCCACTTTCGTGAGTTTATCTCCAGGATCTCTACCAGGTCCTCACAGTGAATATCTGAAAAAGATGCCCTGGAGTCCCAGTCACAGAGAGGGGAAAATAAACTATTTTAAAATACACCAAGACTCTCTGTTGTCTTCAATAAGACCTCCCCTCACTGGAAATTATTTAAACTAAGCCTAACCTACTATGTTTTACCAAAGCCTAACTTACCTGGAGAAAGATAAACACCCAACTCCTGCCGTGTCCAGCTTTTGACACAGGGGATGGTAATTCAAACTCACTAAAAAGACTGAGACCTAATAGAGGACCCTAGAATGCGAGTCACATCCCACCACACATTGCCACCACATCACTGCTCTCCTGAACAGTAACACTTGATTACAAGTAAATGAGCTGCAGCCTCAGGTCCCTTAAACTTAAAACGTCTCTAGGGACACCCAAATATGATATGGTAACAAAAACAAAGGCCCTAAGGAGCTTTTAGCCTATAAAAACACAACTACAGCAATCAGTAAATGCAGCCTAACTCCCAGTCAGATTACCATCAAAACACACACTAAAGCCTTATCTACCTCAGTTTCTACTTCCCAGAATGTCATATACAGCTTTCAACGAAAAATTACATGGAATTCTCAAAGCAGGGAGAAAGCACAGAACAGAGACAAACCAAGCATCAGTTTTGCCAAACTCAAATATGGCAGAGTCTTTGGAATGATCAGGCCAGGAATAGAAAATAACTATGATTCATATGCTAAGGATTCTAAAGGGAAAAGTAGGCAACATGCAAAAAGAACCAGGGAAGGAGTCCGTGAGCTTAAAGGTATGTCAACAGAAACTTGAACATCTCTTCAGAAACAATGCGAACAAGAAGAGACTGGACTACAATATTTGTAGTGTTAAGAAAAAAAAGTACCGAACCCATCAACCGGGAATTCTGTATCCAGAATAATTATCTTTTAAAAGTGAAGGACAAATAAAGACATTCCCACACAAGCAAAAATTAAGGGAATTTGTCACTAACAGATTGTCCCTGAAAAAAAAAAAAATGTTAAAAGAAGTTCTTCAGAGAAAAAGAAAATGGTGTAGGTCAGAAACTCAGATATACATAAAGAAAAAAAATGTTAGAGAAGAAATAAATGGAGGTAAAAGAAAATCTTGTAATTTCCTTATTCTTAATTGATCTCACAGATAACAGTTTATCCAAAATAATAATAGCAACAACATTGGCAACCATAATGTATACACGTAAAATGAATTACAGCAATGTTACAAAGGATAGGAGAGAGGAATTGGGAATACTTTGTTATAATTTACTTGCCCTACTTGTAAAGTGGAATAGTATTATTTGAAAGTAGATTTGGGTTAGTCATAAATATATATTGCAAACTCTAGGTCTACCACTAAGAAAATTTTAAAAAGAAGTACAATGTATATGCTAAGGAGAGAAAATGGAATCATTTAAAATGATGGGTCAATTAAAACCAGAAAAGACAGAAAAAGAGTAGAAGACCTCCCCCCACTACACCCCTTAAAAAGAAGAAAGAACAGGCCAATATATAAAACCCAGTTACATGTATAGAAGATATTAACCTATATCAACATTTTATATTATAATCTTTTAAAAAAGATATTTATATCAACTTTAAAAGGCCAATAATCTAGATATACCGATTAAAAGACAGAGACGGCTACAAAGGATTAAAAAATAAGATTCACCTGTATGTTGTCTGAAGGCATACACTTTAAATATAATGATGTAAATAGACTAATATAAAGAGAAGGAGAAAGATATGATGCTAACACTAATCAAAAGAAAGATAGAATAGGTATATTAATTTCAGTCAAAGCAGATGGCAGAGCAGCTAAGATTATCAGGGGTACATAAGGGTATTATATAATAATAAAGGGAGTCATTTTTCCAAGAAGACATAACAATTCTGTCGAATAACAGAGTATCAGTTTACATGGGGGAAAAGTGACACCATTGCAGGGAGAAATAGACAAATTCACTATTATAGTTGGAAACTGCAACACCCCCATCTGCAGTTGACAAATCTAATGGAAAATCAGTAAGGACATAGCTGAACTGATCACTATCATAAATCAACTGGACCTAACTGACATTTAGAGACTAATTTATCAAGCAACAGCAGAAAACACATTCTTCTTAAGCTTATGTAAAACATTCACCATGATAGACCACGTTCTGGGCCATAAAACAAACCCAAACAAAATTTAAAAGAATAGAAATCATACAAAGAGAACACTCAGACTTTAATAGTACTGAAGGAGAAATCAATAACAAAAAGATAGATTGAAAAATCTCAGAATCCTGGAAGATAAGAGAACACACTTCTAAATAACATATGGATCAAATAACTCTCAAGAGGAATTTAAAAATGTTTTGAAGTAAATGAAGATACAACCTATTAAAATTCATGAAATGAAGTGAAAACAGTACTTAGAGAGAAATTTATTGAAATGAATACAAAAATTAGAGAAGAAGAAAGATCTAAAATCAATAATCTAAGTTTCCACCTTAGGAAGTTGGAGAAAAAGAGAGTAAAATATATCCAAAGTAAAAAGAACATACATAATAAAAATCAGAGCAGAAATAAATGGAATTGAAAACAGAAACACAATAGAGAAAATCAACAAAGCTAAAAGCTGGTTTTCTGAAAAGATCAACACAACTGATAAAACCCTAGCCAAGGTAACCAAGAAAAAAAGAGAGAAAACGTGGATTACTATAGCTAAATAGGCTATATATGCAATCCCAGCACTTTGGGAGGCTGAGGAGGGCAGATCACGGGATCAGGAGATCGAGACCACCCTGGCTAACAGGGTGAAACCCAGTCTCTACTAAAAATACAAAAAATTAGCCGGGCACGGTGTCGGGCACCTGTAGTCCAGCTGCAAGAGAATGATGTGAACCCAGGCGGCGGAGCTTGCAGTGCAGAGATCGTGGCACTGCACTCCAGTGTGGGCATCACAGTGAGACTCCGTCTCAAAAAAAAAAAAAAAAAAAAAAAAAGGAAAGAAAAATAGGCTGCATATGTTAAATAGATTAAATTAAAAAATTATAAGCCTTTCAAAACAAAGCACCAGGTCCAGATGTTTTTATTGTGGAAGTCTACCAAACATTTACGAAAGAATTGATACTAATTCTCTACAAAAAAATAAATAAAGCAGACAGAAAGCTTTCTAACTCATTCTATGAGGCTGGAATTACCCTAATACCAACACTAGACAAAGATATTACAAGAAAGAAAAACTACAGACTGATATCTCTCATAAACCCACATGTAAAAATGTTAAACAAAATACTTAAAATGGAATTCAAGAATGTATACAAAGAGCTATACACCATGAATAAGCGAGATTTGTTCCAGGTACGCAAGGTTGGTTAAGTGTTCAAAAATCAATTATTGTAATTTATCACAACAGTAGACCATAGAAGAAAAACTATATGATGGTGAGAAACTAGGTAATTCCTTTCTAAGAGTGGGAACAAAGCAAGGACGTCCTCTCTCACCACTCGTATTCAACATCATACTGGACATTCTAGCTAATGCAATAAAACAAGAAAATGATAAGACATGAAAGGCAAGTAGATAAAGAAATTAAATAAAAATCAAAGTTTGCAAAATTTTCCTATGGCACAATAAAATTATCAAGTACACGTAAAATATTTTTAAAAACACACACATACAGAAACTGTAAAGATTTTTCAACCTCCTCATTTTTTATCATATTTATGTGTAGATAATTTATTTTTTTCTGAAAAATTTACCAAAGGGACATCTTTGAATATTTTCTCAAAAATAGTTAGAAAGCTACTGAAGTGTGTATGTGGGTACGTGTTTAATAGGTTTCATAATTAATGCTTATTTTAATACTTTAATAGGTTTAATGTTCTTTAAATAAAGGAGGTCTTTCTACAACTCCAAATACTTGCAAAACTCTTAAAAATTTATTAGTCAGACAATTTTGGCATTATTCAAGTTGCTTTTGACTGAACATAACAGAAACCAATTTGAGCTTGCTTAAGCAAGGAAAGGAAGCTTACTGTGGATCAGAACACACATTCAGTGAAACAGCTAAAACTCGGGAATGGAACCTAACACGCAACAGAAGTTCAGCATCCCTACATTGCTAGCGTCCCATCTGATTCCTACTTTATTTTATTGTATTTTTTGCTCTGCAGACTCCCTTTTGATTTTTTTACTTCATGTGTGAAATAGGGATTCTCCCACTTTCAGTTCCTGAATTTACACAATTTACACGTTACTCGTCTAGTCATATGCAGAAACCAATTAACTAGGTTATGAATCTCAATTCAATGGACTACCAGAAGAAATAGAAATGGCGACTATATACATGAATAGTGCTCAATATTGTTCTTCATGAAGGGAATGCGATTAGATACCACTTCACACCCACTAAAGCAACTAAAATGATGAAGATCGATAACACTTTATGTTGGTGAATATGTCCAGCACTTGCAACTTGAATATAGTACTAATGAGAATATAGAATTACTTTGGAAAATTGGTGAGCTGCTTTGGTCAATGAAGTATTTTTTAAAAACATAACAATCCAATTCTAGGTATTTTCTGTAGAAAAGTGATGACATTTGTATACATAAAGATGCATTTAAGCATGTTCGTAGCACTCTCTGTTTTCTTTTCACATAGTGGCCTCAAACTGTATATAATCTAGATATCTGCTGATAGGAGCATAAAGAAGCTATGGTTTGCTCATTCCACAGAACGTTGCTCAGCAGCATGCAGGAATGACTACTAACATGTACAGCAATGTCAACAAATCTCAGGAATATTATGCTGAATTCAAAAGCCAGACATGAAAGAATCAGCATTATTTTATTATGTGAAGGCCTAGAACAGCAAAGCTAATCTATGTTGATAAAAATCATACAGGTGGTTGTGGATGGCAGGAGGTTGACTGGAAAAAGGCACAAGGAAGTTTTATGAGAAGATGGAAATGTTTATATGTTGACTTGCATCTTAACTACACAGGTAATGCATTTGTTAAACTTATCAATCTTTATGTTTAAGCGCTGTGCATTTCGCTGTATATAAATGATATTTTGATAAATAAAAGTAAGCAACATAATGTTGAGCCATATTAAATTGCTTATTTTTAGCTACTTTTAGCTACAAAAATGGCAATTTTATATGGCCCAACCTACTAATAGCTTTTGTCTCTGAGAAAAATGTGAAAATTGTTTTTGAGGCTTTTTGTACAACTACTGTAGAAGAGATGGGAGAATAAGAGGTGACCTGGGAAAACAATAAACTATCTACAAGGAGCATGTCCTAGGAAGGTCTATTGTCCCTTCCTTACTGGTGTGTGCACATGTGTATGCATGCATGCATATGTAATAGCATATGCATTTATGTGTGTACATTGCATGTGTATGTGGTGGAGGGCACCAAATAGGCCTTTCCACAAGAGACAGGTGTTGAGCTTGTGGCAGATTGGACAATGTGTCTGCATTAATTGCCTTTATTTACATGGCTTTTGCTCAGTCAATTTATGGCATTCTTCTGAGCGCCTGGATCTGGTTGTTCTGTGTAAAAATGATTTTCATTCTGAAAATCACAAAACTCACTTTTGCTTGGAATATGGTTTTCTACTGGCTGAGATTTATTTTAATGCTGAAAAGCTGGACCCAATTTATTGTGAGTTTTCAGCAAATCCTTCTCAGATTGCCAGGAATCCCACTGTTTGAATGCACATGTGGAAAAATATTGAGACTGAGCTGTTGAAATGTGTTGGATTATTGAGAAACTGAAAATAGTAAATAGTTAATTGAGTAGAAAATAGGCTTGGCAAGGTTTTATGAGCTAGAGAGAAAAGTTGATAGACTGGACCCTGGAACCACACATAGGAGAGAATTTATATTGTTGAAACTCAACTCAATGGCCTGTAACTGCTGTGGGTCAGTTGTGAGTGTGGCCAGAGCCTTGAGAAGACATTCTGAGCACATGAGCTCAAATGACCACTGAAGATCTTGCATGAACAATCCTTTCTCTACCTGTGACCGCCACCCATTTTTGCTGAGTGAAAATTAACCCATAATAGCGTAACCTCATAGTGCTATGTCAGTTGGATCATGTTGTCCTGTCTGTGTTCAACTGTGAAGAAGTCTTTTTCTGGGCAACACAGCCGAGATTCCTATTCTGAAATATAGTTGAATGCTTTATAGCTTTAGATAAATTTGGATTACAAAACCTGTTGGAAGTCCTTTATGGAAAATAGAAAGCTGTGAACAATGAAACAATGAAAAATTAAGAAGGAAATAGTAAGCCACTTTCCAATGAAACATATGAGTAATAAAAATAGACAACAATTATATAACAAAGATAATTGGCTACGGAAAGTTATAAGCATTTTAGATACATAAAATCATGTAATCAGAAAATTTAGTAATATTGGTACTAGTATTATCTTCTTTTTATGGCGTATAGACTGAGTCACCAAGAATTTTAAGGACTTGTCCAAGATAGCACAATTACTAAGTGGCAAACACAGGAAGTTTGGCTTTATATGAGTCTCTTCTGATTATTCTATAGCAATTTCAGCATGTCTCTGTAAATTGCTGAACTGGAGTTTGATTTATATTCACATGGTAATACACTGAAATACACATGTATGGACATGTGCACATACATGTAGTTCTACATATGCATGCATAGGCATCCCCATGGTCACACACATACGCAACTTCTAAAGTGTCAAAGTTTCACAAGAGAAAGGGCAGCAATGCTGGAGTCAGATCTGAGACTGAATCCTGGTCCTACCTTTTCCAGCTGTGTACATCACTTTAACTCTCTGCCCCTCAGTGTTTTACATATGGAATGTGAGTTTAATGATGGTTTCCTTGAAGGATTAAGGAGCAGAAGCTGGAACTAGTCATTAAAAAGCCTGGTATTTATTATTATTTTGTTCTTAATATCTTCTTAAGAACAATTTTCTTGTTTTGGTAACTAAGACCGAATTGTCCTCTAGACACGGCTTATTAGAGTTGGGGCCCCCATTCTGATTTTTCTCCCCAAGTTATCCTGTTTCTGTCTTTGCCCTTTTCTCTACTAGGCTACTAGATTTATTTGTGGCTGTCTGTCAGACCTCAGAATTTGGAACCTCTCTTCAATTTCCTGCTGTTACCTGCTTGAATTTCATTTATAAAGAGTGGGGTCAGCAAGAAAATGGACTTATTAACCACATTCTCTGGTGCTGTACCAATTCTCCCCTTAAGGCTTCCCAGCATGGCCTGGCTTGTCCTCAGAGTCTGGTGGTTTGAGGGTGAGGTGGAGCTGGGGAGGCTATGACAAAAACTAGGCCAACCTCAAAACAAGAAGTCTCACAGAAACCTTTGCTTGAGCTTCTAAAATCTCTAGTTTAAATACTGAATTCCACAGTTTCTTGGGTCCTGTTATGGAAATTAGGCATATCTTCTTTTTGGATATTTTACGTTTTGGTACTATCATTGGAAAACAAAGCAAAGCAAAGCTAGACACAAAAGCCCCCTTTTCCCTCATTGCTTCTTTTAATTGCATTGTTATTTTGAAACTAGAGAGTGACATTTGATTTCCTGCTAACTGTTTTCCTGCAATGTTTTGGAATTCTACCTTTTGATCAAGGCTGTGGCCGGGAACAAAATTTGGCCTGTGAGTAGCCCTAAAATAACAGGTGGCTCTAAGTATTTCAAAACCAATGTTCCTAATCACAATCATCTTCTTTATGTTTTTACTATTTCTACAGCATAGATCTTGTTACACTGAATGTAAAGAGGCACCAAAAAGTCTTATAAGCCTTCCATGATTTCTCCTTGCCGAGTTAATAATTTATTTCTCTATTTCTAGAGCTTATTTGTATTAAATCCTTTATTATGGTCTGCCTGTGTCAGAGCTATCTATCCATTTATTCATTTTTCTACCTGTCCATATGTCTGTATTATCTATGTATCTATGTATCTATGTATCTATGTATCTATCTATCTATCCATCTATCTGCCTATCTCTCTCTCTCTATCTATCTGCCTATCTATCTATCTGCCTATCTCTCTCTCTCTCTCTATCTGCCTAACTATCTATCATCTGTCTATCTCTCTCTCTATCTATCCATATATCTATCAATACACCTATTTATCCACTTGTCTATCTAACTGTCTGTCATCATCTATCTGTTACATTCATATTTGCTTTAAAATATTTGTTCTTTTGGTTGCTTTGAAGAGAAATAAACACATGTAAAAACTAATAATTTAGACTTTCGTTGAACACTTTTGTACCTGTCCTTTCCGTATCTTATCTCCAACAACAGAAGACCTTCTTACATACCACTTTCAGTACTATAGTGCAAAGAGATCATCCAGAAAAAATCAGTGGGAGGCGATGAGTTGGGAAAATGCCAGCTGGATAATGTGAAGTGAAACAGCTCTAAGCTTTCAACATTTCTTGGTTAGAACAATGAAAATTGTTATGCCCAAGACATTTCAGGAAGGAAGGAATATGGCTGTGAAAACAAGACCAAAAATTGTTATGCTTATGAATTTCAGTGCCTATTGTGTTTGTTGATATAATAAACACATTCAAGAAATTATTTTATTTTACTTTAAGTTCTGGGATACATGCACAGAATGTGCAAGTTTGTTACATAGAAATACATGTGCCATGGTGGTTTTTTGCACCTATCAACCCATCATCTAGGTTTTAAGCCCTACATGCACTAGATATTTGTCCTCATGGCCTCCCTTCCCTTGCCCTCCAGCCCCCGACAGACCCCGGTGTGTGATGTTCCCCTCCCACTATCCCTGTGTCCTCATTGCTCAACTCCCACATATGAGTAAGAACACGCAGTGTTTGGTTTTCTGTTGCTGCATTAGTTTGCTGAGAATCATGGCTTCCAGCTTCATCTGTGTCCCCGAATAAGCACATTTTTAAATTTTCTGTGTTCTTAAAGGAAGCATTATATCTGAACAAATCAGAATTGCTACAAGATGGAAGGCTTTTCTTTGGAGGAGCAACATTCAATTGCGGTAGCTTTGAATGCCTTTTTTTTTTCTTTTTTGACAGTCTCTCTCTGTCACCCAGGCTGGAGTGCAGTGGCACGAGCTCGGCTCACTGCAACCTCTGCCTCCTGGGTCAAGCAATTCTCCTGCCTCAGACTCCTGAGTACCTGGGATTACAGGTGTGCACCACCACGCCTGGCTAATTTTTTTGTATTTTTAGTAGAGATGGAGTTTCACCATGTTGGTCAGGCTGGTCTCGTAATCCCAGTGTGCTGGGATTATAGGCGTGAGCCACTGCGCCCAGCCTGAATGCCATTTTTGCCCAATTGCCTTGATTTCAGGTCATCACTTGCTGCCACACTTGAGGCATCTGCATATGAATCTCACATGCAGTTGAGAAATCATGGATGTGGCAATTGTGAGTGTTTGAAGAAGTGAAGCATTGCTGTACTCACAAAATGCCATAGTGAGGCATTTGGCTTTCTGTTTTATAGTTATAGTAATGAGGATTCCAAGTGTGATTTTCTGGGCCAGGTTTGAGGCCATCTTCTCGTTCATTTTTGTTGACAGTCACCAATCGTTAGCCTGGTGCTTGTCTGCCACTTACTAGATAAATATTTGTTGAATATAACAGAATTAAAGCAATGGGCATGGATGTGCCTGACCTAATACTAGATGCCAGAAAGTAGAGAGATAAGTTTGTTGTCAAATGCAAATGACAGTGCTACCTAATAGGTACACAGAATCAAGCAGAGACATTCTCCATAAATTTTGAATGTTAAAGAGGAATAATCTTTGGGGAATAGGAAAGGACTTTTCACCATATTAGCAAGCATGGGCAGAGACATCACTGTGTGGAGGAGCAGGGCGTTTCAGGGAAGAGGGGGAATTTTAGCCATTGGTTATAGCACCGTGTAGAGAGCGTGGCCACATGGAAAAGAGGTATAATCTAGTGGCCAAATTGTGTTTCAGTGTTCTGTTTCAGTTCCAGGTTTGGGTTTTTGTCCTGCAAGTAACAAGGATCAACGGAAGCATAGCCATGCAGAAACATGAGCTGGGATGCTTTCTCTCTAGATCAAGCTTGTCCAACCCATGGACTATAGGCCTCATGTAGCCCAGGACAGCTCTGAATGTGGCCCAACACAAATTCATAAACTTTCTTAAAACATTATGAGGGTTTTTTTTGCAATTTTTTTTTTTTTTTTTTTTAGCTCCTCAGCTATCATTAGTATTAGTGTATTTTATCTGTGGCCCAAGGCAATTCTTCTTCCAAGGTGGCCCAGGGAAGTCAAAAGATTGGACACCCCTGCTCTAGACAGTCAAAAGATTACCCAGGGCTGGAACAAAGAGAAAGGGTTGTCTCTATGAGATTTCCAGTTCTCTGCTGTCAGAACAGATGCATTTGTGGTGCTACAGTGTGTCTCCACTTTCGCAACCCATGGGCATTAGCCAGCAGCTTCTACCACAAGTTGCAGTGAGACAGAATCAATGGGAGGACATTTTTTTCCCCAAGTGTTTATTATAAAATGTTTCAAAACTACAGAAAAGTTGAAGAAATAATAAAACAAACACCCATTTACTTACCATCTAGCTTCAACAATTGTTAAAATTTTGCTGTATACGCTTTATTTTGTTTGTGTATGTAAATTACTTGGACTGTAATTTATTTTTTTCTTGCATCTCCTTTATTTTCCAGAAACGTGAAATTAAACCTGAAGACCTTATTAGACTCAAATTACATATTTTTGGCGAGAAAATTGTATTGTTCATGCTATAAATTGCCTTTTGTGTTATATGAGAAGGTAGGTGATAATAAATTATCCTTTGGACTTACTTGTTTCTTAGAGCATTTCTTTGATTTCCGGTCTAAAATATCCAAAGCTTATCTTGTAATTCTCTTGCTTGATTCCTGTTAGTAAGGAATATTATTTAGAAGCCGAGATCTAAATTGATTGATATTGGGATGACATTGTTTCCACGTTCATTCTATGGAGCTAGGATATATATACACATAGATATGTATAATTTATATAAGAAAAATAATATATACATATTCATATTTCCAATTAAAATTTAACCAAGTGGTATATTTTGTGGAATTTCTTTGATATTATCTCCTTCCTACACTGAAAAATCTGGATGTTTCACAAACTGCAATTTTTATATAATCATCACAATATGCATATTTTAAAAATTATAATATTAATGCTACTATTAAAATCACCAAAAGAGACTTTGGCTTTCTTTGTACTTTTCCTTGTATCCTGAATATATCCCTCTAAGAATGTAAACATGTGCAGTCAGAGCATTCTGTTTCACAACACATCTTGAAATAATTATTTTCTATGTGATTATATTACCAGGTTCATAGATGTAGATTCATTTGTTTCAGTTTTTTTATTTTATAGCTTTCTTTTTTCCTTTTTGATCTAAAGTGATTTTTTGATCACATAAAATATTGTATTCAAAACAAGGTGCACTCAGAGAAGTTTCATTCCCATCCCTTTACCCTCCACCCCACTTTGACTCCCATGCTATTTCCTTCTTCATTTACCCAGAATTTCTTTTTGCAAAAATATATTACTAGGTGTGTTTGTACTTTTGTTTCTACTACAACACAGAAAGGATTCAATTTTCACTGCTGTGTACTTTAAAATACAGCCTGGTACTATCTCTATTTCAATACATCAAAATTTTGCTCATTTTTTCTTACAGCTGAGTGATACGTCATTGTGTGAATATACCACATATACAAGCAGTTCCTTAACCAAAGGCATTGGAGTTGTTTCCTGTCTTCTGCTTTGTAAACTGTGACATAGAACATGACCTTGTTCACATCATGCTTCATATTTACAGAATTTACCATCTGGGTAGATTCCTAGAAGGCGATTTCTGGTTCAAAGTGTTTCTGTAGGGTGTGTGTGTGTGTGTGTGTGTGTGTGTGTGTGAGAGAGAGAGAGAGAGAGAGAGAGACACACACACACAGAGAGAGAGATTTTTATAGATACTGCAAAAATATCCTACTTATTCTATTATACAATATACGACTCTGCCTGTTTCATCACAGCTTCACCATGAGTTTTGTCAAACATCTGGAAGTTTTACTGATGTGATGAATGAGAATTGGATCTAAATCTAATTTTTACTTGTCTTTTTCTTATATTTATTAGGAGTAAATTTGATACCTTCTGAACTTGTTTCTTGTTTATAGATTTGCTGATTATTAATCTACAGTGGATGAACATTTAAGAAACTAAGCCTGCTAAAAATCTAACTGGAGCTTTTGAAAATCTCCTGGTTCTAAAAGACAAATCTCATGGTTTCAGGACCAACACAGGGAAGAACTTCATTGGTACAAACCTCACACCATGGGACCCCTGGAGGACTATACCTTAGAAGCAGGGATGAAAGAAAGGTAGGCTGAGCCTTTAAAAGTCTGAAAACTGACCTCAGGCCAAGGCAGTCCCTGATGGGATTAAGGTGATCTGTTCCAACCCCAGCAACCTGCCAAAAAAAAAAAAAAAAGTAATGCCCAGTCATCATCACTATGCAATACATTCATGTAACACACCTCTACCTGTACCCCCTAAGTCTATAAAAATAAAAATAATTTAAAAAAATAGTTAACATTTTGTCCTTTATGTTTATGAGGCTTATAATCTGGCAAAGGAGTCATTAAAGTAATTTAAAAAAACCCCAGCAACACAATCTTTTGAGTTTATAATTGAAGACAGTATTGATCCTAGGATAGCACAGGGACACTGATTAAGGTCCATCCTGGAGGAAGGGATTTTCTTCATTGACTCTTAGGGGAGATGATATTTGAGAGAAATCATAAGGCATGGAAGAAAGTCGCTGGGTAAATGAGGGATTTCTATGTGCTTGTGCTGCAGGCAGACAGAGAAGAGACTGACAGAGGCAGCTAGGTGTGATATTGTGAATTAGGACAATGGCAAGAATTTTAGTGTCTTGAAGCTTGCTCAGCACATGGGCAAGTATCGGGACATGAAATGGGAAAGGAATTAAGTATTTTTCTTTACCTTGAATGATTTTAAGGAAGATAGTCATAAGGTTAGTGCACTTTAGAAATGTGACTCTGGCCACTGTATGAGGGCTGTGAGTCAGCTAATAAAAGAGGTAGTTTCAGTTGTGAATATAAACTATGGTGAGAGACAGAACTGTGGACATCTAAGAATTAAAGAAGCCTTAGTTTTTATCTCACTTTATCTTCATAACAACTGTAGGGGTATTAACTATTAGAGATTCAAATACTAAGTTATAAGTTTAGATATGCTTAGGTATATAATAAATGCAGCTTTATTTGTTCTGTATTTACTTTCAAAATACTTTGAATCACTTTCCACTAGTATGGGAGATGTAATTTCAGTTAATTGGGTAAAGTCTGGTAACAGCTCATTCCTGGCATCTGCTGCAGCCTTTCAGCTGAGGGCGTTAGGTTCTGGGCAGTTGATCTTACTGGGCGCATGGGGATGTTGCATTGTTGTCTGTTTTTTAAACTGAAATCCTTTACAGCATTCTCACTCATTGTCAGTCCCTGGCAGGTTTGCAGGGGTCATATCCAGACCTTTGTGTCTTATGCCTGGACCTCAAGTTTTAAGACTTCAAAGCCAGTATTTATCTGTTTTACTTAGTTCTTTACCATTCATTTTGGAAAAGCATTTCCTTGAAGCAACGGATGCCTCATGGTCTAGTTCCGAATGGGCATTACCACAGGGTAACAGGAAATACTGCAGAAAAACATGTCAGTTGATATTCCAGAATTTTAAATTGACACATTTTTGTCTCCATATTTACATGTGAAGAGACAACACTTAACGAGATGACTGTCAGCAGTCAAAGATGTGAGGAAGGACTGAGAGTACAGATTTGAGAGAGATTTGATGTTTAGATTTCATGTCAGAATATATGTGGTTGGGGGAAGAGGTATTTGACTTGAATAAGAAGCTAATGTGAATAGAAAGCCAGGTTGCAAAAAATACGTAAACAAGTAATTCAACCAAATTGCCTTTCAGAATCAAAATGGAGGGGTGAGGAACTGTGTAAGTTGATAATTACGTTGCTATGGTTACTTTTCCTGATTGGAACAATGCTATTGAAGAATTGGTTATTTTAAGTTGACATCTGGTAACATTTAATTTATTGGGAAAATAACTTGGTTTACATTCAGATGTATATTTAAAAATCATAACTTCTATTGCATTTTGGTGTGGGTATGCAAATCAAAATTAGAAATTAGTTGTTTACTGTGTTAGACTTCTTGAAAGTAAATATATGTACATTTCAAGAAAACAATGCTAGGTATTTGGCATATTTGAGAGGATTATCCCAGAGGTAGTAATGGAAACATCATCAGGTTGGGAGTGGGACAGAACTATGGCCATGTAATGTTTCCACGGCCTACTAAGCATGCAGCCAAGACCAAGCTAATTAAACTCCTTGAACCCTACTTTTCTAATTTATGGAGCACTATAACATTCTTTTACGTGCAACAGGATGTGAAATATTCTGAAGACACTCTGTTTCCATTATCCTTCATATGCCATTCCCATGGTTACAGCTGTTGAAATGACACCCATAGAAAACAGAAGAAAATAATTAGCTTCCACTCATTTCCAAACCCAGTACTGTGGGTTAAAAATTAACCACAAAGCATAAATGTATTTTTCTATGACACATCCTAAGGAATATTTAAAGGCATTCTGAGTTTGCTATTACACTTATCTTGTGGTGGAAAAATCTTTCTTTCCCACACACAGTGGCTTGCATTACTCTGTTAAATGTACACTTATTGAATCCTTTCTTGGCACATTGAAAGCTACACTTATTGAACCCTTATAGGGCACATTGCAAATCTTGGGGGAATGGCACTTCAAGTGACACTGTGCCAAGTAGGAGATACTATAAGACAGAAGAGCAGTGCCATGCCAAGCCAAATAGGAGCCTGAGACAAAAAGAAAATCAATAATACTGAGCCAGGCTTTATTTAAAATTTTTTATATTTTGTTTATTATGATGGCTGGTTTTATGTGTCAACTTAACTGGGTCACAAAGTGCCTAGATATTTGGTTAAATACTATTCTGGGTGCTTCTCTGAGGGTGTTTTGGGATGAGATTAACATTTAAATTAGTAGACTAGGGGGGCACTCCCAAGATGGCCGAATAGGAACAGCTCCAGCCTCCAGCTCCCAGCGTGAGCGACACAGAAGATGGGTGATTTCTACATTTTCAACTGAGGTACTGGGTTCATCTCACAGGGGCGTGTCATGTCGGACAGTTGGCATTGGTCCGTGAGTGCAGCCTGACCAGTGAGATCTGGAGCAGCGCGAGGCATCGCCTTACCGGGGAAGTGCAAGGGGGAAGGGAATTCCTTCTCCTAGCCAAAGGAAATTGAGACACACAACACCTGGAAAATAGGGTAACTCCCACCTTAATACTGCGCTTTACCAAGGGTCTTAGCAAACGGCACATTAGGAGATTATATCCCACACCTGGCCCAGAGGGTCCCACTCCCACGGAGCCTCCCTCATTGCTAGCACAGCAGTCTGAGATCTAACTGCAAGGTAGCAGTGAGGCTGGGGGAGGGGCGCCCGCCATTGTTGAGGCTTAAGTAGGTAACCAAAGCCACCAGGAAGCTCGAATTGGGTGGTGCCCACCACAGCTCAACGAGGCCAGCCTGCCTCTGTAGACTCCTCCTCTGGGGACAGGGCATAGCTAAACAGAAAGCAGCAGAAACCTCGGCAGAGGTAAATGCCCCATCTGACAGCTTTGAAGAGAGCAGTGGATTTCCCAGCACGGAGGCTGAGATCTGAGAATGGACAGACTGTCTGCTCAAGTGGGTCCCTGACCCCTGAGTAGCCTAAGTGGGAGCCATCCCCCACTACGTGCAGACCGACACCTCACACCTCACACGGTGGGGTACACCCCTGAGATGAAGCTTCTAGAGCGAGAGTCAGACAACAACACTCACTGTTCAGCAATATTCTATCTTCTGCAGCCTCCACTGCTGATACCCAGGCAAACAGGGTCTGGAGTGGACCTCAGGTAAACTCCAACAGACCTATAGCTGAGGGTCCTGACTGTTAGAAGGAAAACTAACAAACAGAAAGGACACCCACACCAAAATCCCATCAGTACATCACCATCATCAAAAACCAAAGGCAGATAAAACCACAAAGATGGGGAAAAAGCAGGGCAGAAAAGCTGGAAATTCAAAAAATCAGAGTGCAACTCCCCCTCCAAAGGAATGCAGCTCATCACCAGCAACAGAGCAAAGCTGGATGGAGAATGACTTTGACGACTTGAGAGAAGAAACCTTCAGTCAATCAAAATTCTCAGAGCTAAAGGAGGAACTATGTAACCAGCGCAAAGAAACTAAAAACCTTGAAAAAAGATTTGACGAATGGCTAACTAGAATAACCAATGTAGAGAAGTCCTTAAAAGAACTGATAGAGATGAAAACCATAACATGAGAACTATGTGACAAATGCACAAGCTTCAGTAACCAATTCAATGAACTGGAAGAAAGAGTATCAGCGACTGAAGATTAAATGAATGAAATGAAGTGAGAAGAGAAGTGTAGAGAAAAAAGAGTGAAAAGAAATGAACAAAGCCTCCAAGAAATATGGGATTCTGTGAAAAGACCAAATCTACGTCTGATTGGAGTGCCTGAAAGTGACAGGGAAAATGGAACCAAGTTGGAAAACACTCTGCAGGATATCATCCAGCAGAACTTCCCCAATCTGGTAAGGCAGACCAACATTCAAATTCAGGAAATACAGAGAATGCCACAAAGATACTCCTTGAGAAGAGCAACTCCTAGACACATAATTGTCAGATTCACCAAAGTTGAAATGAAGGAAAAAATATAAAGGACAGCCAGAGAGAAAGGTCAAGTTACACACAAAGGGAAGCCCATCAGACTAACAGCAGATCTCTCGGCAAAACTCTCCAAGCCAGAAGAGAGTTGGGGCCAATATTCAACATTCTTAAAGAAAAGAATTTTAAACCCAGAATTTCATATCCAGCCAAACTAAGCTTCATAAGTGAAGGAGAAATAAAATTCTTTACAGACAAGCAAATGCTTAGAGGTTTTGTCACCACCAGGCCTGCCCTATAAGAGATCCTGAAGGAAGCACTAAACATGGAAAGGAATAAGGTACCAGCCATTGCAAAAACATGTCAAAATCTAAAGTCCATCGATGCTAGGAAGAAACTGCATCAACTAGCAAACAAAATAACCAGCTAATATCATAATGACAGGATCAAGTTCACACATAACAATATTAAATTTAAATGTAAATGGACCAAATGGTCCAATTAAAAGACACAGACTGGCAAATTGGATAAAGAGTCAAGACCCATCAGTGTGCTATATTCAGGAGACCCATCTCACATGCAGAGACACACATAGGTTCAAAATAAAGGGATGGAGGAAGATTTACTAAGCAAATGGAAAACAAAAAAAAGCAAGGATTGCAATCCTAGTCTCTGATAAAACAGACTTTAAACCATCAAAGATCAAAAGAGACAAAGAAGGCCATTACATAATGGTAAAGGGATCAATTCATCAGGAAGAGCTAACTATCCTAAATATATATGAACCCAATACAGGAGCACCTAGATTCATAAAGCAAGTCCTTAGAGACTTACAAAGAGACTTAGACTCCCATACAATAATAATGGGAGACTTTAACACCCCACTGTCAACATTAGACAGATCAACAAGACAGAAAGTTAACAAGGATATCCAGGAATTGAACTCAACTCTGCACCAAGTGGACCTAATAGACATCTACAGAACTCTCCACCTCAAATCAACAGAATATACATTCTTCTCAGCACCACATTGCACTTATTCCAAAATTGACCACATAGTTGGAAGTAAAGCACTCCTTAGCAAATGTAAAAGAACAGAAATTATAACAAACTGTCTCTCAGACCACAGTCCAATCAAACTAGAACTCACGACTAAGAAACTCAATCAAAACCACTCAACTACATGGAAACTGAACAACCTCCTCCTGAATGACTATGGGGTACATAACGAAATAAAGGCAGAAATAAAGATGTTCTTTGAAACCAATGAGAACAAAGATACAACATACCAAAATCTCTGGGACACATTTAAAGTAGTGTGTAGAGGGGAATTTATAGCACTAAATGCCCACAAGAGAAAGCAGGAAAGATCAAAAATTGACACCCTAACATCACAATTAAAAGAACTAGAGAAGCAAGAGCAAACACATTCAAAAGCTAGCAGAAGGCAAGAAATAACTATAAGATCAGAGCACAACTGAAGGTGATAGAGACACAAAAAACCCTCCAAAAAATCAATGAATCCAGGAGCTGGTTTTTTGAAAAGATCAACAAAATTGATAGACTGCTAGCAAGACTAATAAAGAAGAAAAGAGAGAAGCATCAAATAGACGCAATAAAAAATGATAAAGGGGATATCACCACCGACTCCACAGAAATACAAACTACCATCAGAGAATACTATAAACACCTCTACACAAATAAACTAGAAAACCTAGAAGAAATGGATAATTTCCTGGACACTTACACTCTTCCAAGACTAAACCAGGAAGAAGTTGAATGCCTGAATAGACCAATAGCATGCTCTGAAATTGAGGCAATAATTAATAGCTTACTAACCAAAAGAGTCCAAGACCAGACGCATTCACAGCTGAATTCTACCAGAGGTACAAGGAGGAGCTGGTAACATTCCTTCTGAAACTATTCCAATCAATAGAAAAAGAGGGAATCCTCCCTAACTCATTTTATGAGGCCAACATCATCCTGATACCAAAGTCTGACAGGGATACAACAACAAAAAAGAGAATTTTAGACCAATATCCCTGATGAACATCGATGCAAAAATCCTCAATAAAATGCTAGCAAACTGAATGCAGCAGCACATCAAAAAGCTTATCCACCATGATCAAGTGGGCTTCATCCCTGGGATGCAAGGCTAGTTCAACATATGCAAATCAATAAACGTAATCCAGCATATAAACAGAACCAAAGACAAAAGCCACATGATTATCTCAATAGATGCAGAAAAGGCTTTTGACAAAATTCAACAGCCCTTCATGCTAAAAACTCTCAATAAATTCGGTATGGATGGAACATATCTCAAAATAATAAGAGCTATTTATGACAAACCCACAGCCAATATCATACTGAATGAGCAAAAACTGGAAGCATTCCCTTTGCAAATTGGCACAAGACAGGGATGCCCTCTCTCACCACTCCTATTCAACATAGTGTTGGAAGTTCTGGCTAGGGCAATCAGACAAGAGAAAGAAATCAAGGGTATTCAGTTAGGAAAAGAAGAAGTCAAATTGTCCCTGTTTGCAGATGACATAATTGTACATTTAGAAAACCCCATCATCTCAGCCCCAAATCTCCTTAAGCTGATAAGCAACTTCAGCAAAGTCTCAGGATACAAAATTAATGTGCAAAAATCACAAGCAGTGTTATACACCAGTAACAGACAAACAGAGAGCCAAATCATGAATGAACTCCCATTCACAATAGCTTCAAAGAGAATAAAACACCTAGGAATCCAACTTACAAGGGATGTAAAAGACCACTTCAAGGAGAACTACAAACCACTGCTCAGTGAAATAAAAGAGGACACAAACAAATGGAAAAACATACCATGCTCATGGATAGGAAGAATCAATATTGTGAAAATGGCCATACTGCCCAAGGTAATGTATAGATTCAATGCCATCCCCATTAAGCTACCAATGAGTTTCTTCACAGAATTGGAAAAAACTGCTTTAAAGTTCACATGGAACCAAAAAAGACCCTGCATTGCCAAGACAATCCTAAGCCAAAAGAACAAAGCTGGAGGCATCACGCTACCTGATTTCAAACAATACTACAAGGCTACAGTAACCAAAACAGCATGGTACTGGTACCAAAACAGAGATACAAACCAATGGAACAGAACAGACCCTCAGAAATAATACCACACATCTACAGCCATCTGATCTTTGACAAACCTGACAAAAACAAGAAATGGGGGAAGGATTCCCTATTTAATAAATGATGCTGGGAAAATTGGCTAGCCATAAGTAGAAAGCTGAAACTGGATCCTTTCCTTACTCCTTATATGAAAATTAACTCAGATGGATTAGAGACTTAAATGTTAGACCTAAAACCATAAAAACCCTAGGAGAAAACCTAGGTAATACCATACAGGACATAGGCATGGGCAAGGACTTCATGTCTAAAACACTAAAAGCAATGGCAACAAAAGCCAAAATTGACAAATGGGATCTAATTAAACTAAAGAGCTTCTGCACAGCAAAAGAAACTCCCATCAGAATGAACAGGCAACCTACAGAATGGAAGAAAATTTTTGCAATCTACTCATCTGACAAAGGGCTAATATCCAGAACCTATAAAGAACTCAATCAAATTTACAAGAATAAAACAAACAACCCCATCAAAAAGTGGGCAAAGGGTATTAACAGACAGTTCTCAAAAGAAGACATTCATACAGCCAACAGATACATGAAAAAATGCTCATCATCACTCGCCATCAGAAAAATGCAAATCAAAACCACAATGAGATACCATCTCACACCAGTTAGAATGGCAATCACTAAAAAACCAGGAAACTACAGGTGCTGGAGAGGATATGGAAAAATAGGAACACTTTTACACTGTTGGTGGGACTGTAAACTAGTTCAACCATTGTGGAAAACAGTGTGGCGATTCCTCAAGGATCTAGAACTAGAAATACCATTTGACCCAAACATCCCATTACTGGGGATATACCCAAAGGATTGTAAGTCATGCTGCTATAAAGACACATGAACATGTATGTTTATTGCAGCACTATTCACAATAGCAAAGACTTGGAATCAACCTAAATGTCCATCAGTGACAGACTGGATTAAGAAAATCTGGCACATATATACCATGGAATATTATGCAGCCATAAAAAAGGATGAGTTCATGTCCTTTGTAGGGACATGGATGCAGCTGGAAACCATCATTCTCAGCAACTATCGCAAGAACAGAAAACCAAATACCTCATGTTCTCACTCATAGGTGGGAATTGAACAATGAGATCATTTGGACACAGGAACAGGAACATCACACACCAGGTCTTATTGTGAGGAGTGGGGAGGGGGAGGTATAGCATTAGGAGATATACCTAATGTAAATGATGAGTTAATGGGTGCAGCACACCAACATGGCACATGTATATCTATGTAACAAACCTGCACATTGTGCACATGTACCCTAGAACTTAAAGTATATAAAAAAAAATTAGTAGACTAAGTGCAGAAGATTGCTCTCTTTAATGTTGGTGGGCTTCATCCAATTGCTTGAAAGCCTGAATAGTACAAAAAGACTGACCTTCCCCAAGTGAGAGGACAGTCCTCTTGCCTAATCGCCTCAGACTGGGACATCAGCACTTTTCCTGCCTTCAGATCTGAACTAAAACATTGGTTCTTCCAGGGTAGTAAGCCTGCCAGCCTTTAGACTAGAACTTACACCATCAGATGTCTTGGTCTTCAGGCCTTTGGACACAGGCTGGAGCTACACCACAGCTCTCTGAGGTCTCCAGCTTGCAAGCAGACCCACCCCACAGAACCTGGGACTTTTCAGCCTCCGTAATCATCTGCCACTCCTTTCTTTCTCTCTGAAACTCTGATTCATTCATCATGGATTTTTACATTGATTTTTTTTGAATATTACATTAAAATATTATATCTCTTGATAACTAAGATTTTTACTGCTTCTTTAGATTGTGCATCAATGTGAGTGTCTAACTCACTTTACCCAGACCTGGACTTGCATAGGACATAGTAAAGCACAACTCCCCATCAAATTGCCTCTTGAGAAACGCAGAAGCTTTCCTCGCCTTCTTTCTGCCTCTACTCTTTACAATTCTTCACATCATGTTTGCCAAATCCATTCTGTCTCTTTCACTGTTGCCAATGTCTCTAAACCTCACTCTTATTATTGCAGTAGTTTCCTGTTTTGCTTATTTTTTCTCCAGGCATTAATCCCTCAATCCATTCTTTACACACTTTTAAGAGGTTATCTTTCAAAAACACAATTCTGATTTCAATACTCCCTTTTAAAATGCCTTTTTTAAACTCACCATTTCCAGTCTTCTTAGCACTGTACTTAAGTTATGTTTCCAACTTTGTTTCATGCCTTTTGCTCTTGATAATACCCAGTTAGCTCAAATGACACCACAGTGCTTACCAAGACTAAACAGGCAATGCTCTTTAACTGTGTTAGCTATGTTCACGTGCAGCTTCTCTTGCCAGGGTCTGATGAACTCTACTTATCTTTCACCATGCTACATAATTGTTACCATCACAACTTTGATTTTTATTCCCCCTACAGTGAAAAGTTTTATCTCTTCTCCTCTGTATTTCATAGTACTTATCATTATCTTGAAAATAATAGTAATCTTTACCTTGGAATTTTAATTATATGCTTAGAAATTCGTCTCCCCAGCAAGCTGTTGGGGAGGGAAAGACATTGCCATCCTTACCCATGAATCTTTTATACATACCTCAGTGTCTAGCCTGGATGAGTCTCATTGTTGAGCAAATAAGTACCATAAAGTAGAAAGTCATAAGTGTTATGAAAGAGGATGGCTTTACAAGTATAAGATGATGAGAGAAATAAGTGGAATAACAGGGAAAAACCCCAAGAAATTGTAATTCTCCAGGAGTTTTGTATCTAAAATTTGGTATGTCTGGCACCAAATGACAGTGATATATTGGAGACCCTATAGCCAAGTATCTTATACAGCATTAAAACAAAAATAAGAGATCCACACCATTTATTTTGAATGCAATTAATATATATAAATCCAAATTTCTATTTAAATTGGAAGATACAAAAAGCAATGTTTAAAAGTGTGAGAAACTCGAAAACTTAGCTATTTGGCAAATAATTCTAACTTCTTAATTTCGAATATATCGTACTTTGCCCCAAGAAGCTAAAATCTCTGGAGCTCTATTCATCTAAACACTGGTCTTGCTTTATCAGTGAAGAGTCTCACCATCACTCCACTCACCATCACTCCATTTTTCTACCAGAATCTATGTTGATTACCCTAAAATATTTTGCATATACTGACTGCCTCCAGCCAGTACCTTATTTCTGCCTGTGTGAGTTGTTTTCAATAATGGTTCCTTAGTTCTTATAATCTGAGTATGGATTATTTCCCACAACTCTCCCCGTGGCTTTATTTCAGACAGGGAGCCTGCAGGAATACATCTTTTCCTATGATTCTAAACTTCAATCAAGATAAATGCAACATCACTGGTTTGTGTCACCTGACTTTGGTCCCAGGTTTAGTCTTATTTGTCAACCACTGAGTAACCTGCTTCCAGAGTTTGGCTAAGAAATCTGCATCTAGCCAGATTCTATTCACCTAAAGTTTCCATTATTTTTAAAGAAATCAAATATTTTTCATACCATTTCTGTCATTTCTTGAAAAAGAAAAGTGAAAACAGATCCAGATTCTTCTTCAGTAGGAATCTTAATTACTGTAAGTATTTGAAAACATCATTTTTCTGGTCTTTTTGAGTTCTGGAGTCCAGTGATCGTATAATCTGCATAGTCAGCACTCTGCACCTTCATTTAAAGTATGTGATTTTATGCAAGTACCTCAGATATAAGTTTTCAGTACTATGAATACTGAAGAGGCAAAAAGCAGTTTATTTTATGCCTGTCCTTTCACTCTCCAGGATAACACTTTTTTTTTTTTTGTATAGCTTTTAGTTTTTAAATACTAGGTAAGTGATGAATAATTATCTCCAAATTACAGATGAGGTTAAGAGACCTGTACTCTAGATCACACAGAAGAGAAAAGACAGAGCCACAATTCCAGCTTAGAGTCTATGATTGCAAGTACAACATTCCTTGTAAAATACTGTTGTATAATCTTCCCCCTCAATGAGACAGAAAATTTGAGGTTTAAAAAATTAATTAAAATCATTGACTTTGAATATTTGTTTATTGTAATCCCCAGAGAATTTTCTATTACAAATGTTCACTTTTTAAAAAGTAAATTATAAGTTAAGATTCTCTTTTTTAAAAATCCCAGAACACCCCAGGGCAGTGGAGGGTGCACATAGTCCAGTGGGAGAATTGTTCGAGCCCAGGAGTCCTGGGCTGTCGTGCACTGTGACCGTGAGGTGTCCACACGAAGTTCCACATCAATACAGTGACCTCCTGGGAATGAGGGACCATCAAGTTGCCTAAGGAGGAGTGAAGCAGCCCAGGTCAGAAGTGGAGCAGGTCAAAACTTTCATGCTGACCAGTGGAGGAATTGTACCTGTGAATAGCCACACTGCAGCCTGGGCTACATAGCGAGACAGTCTCTAAAAAAAAAAAAAATCCAGAACAGAGAACATATTATCTTACTAATGTAATTTTTTTTTTTCTTAGGGACAGAGTCTCACTCTGTTGTCCAGGCTGGAGTGCAGTGGCATGATTGTGGCTCACTGCAACCTTGAACTCCTGGCTTCAAACAATCCTCCTGTCTCGGCTTCCCAAGTAGCTGAGACTACAGGTGTGTGCCCCATGCCCAGCTAATTAAAAAAAAAAAAACATTTTGTAGAGATAGGGTTTTGCTATGTTGCCCAGGTGGATCTTGAACTCTTGGCCTTAAGCAGTCATCCCACCTTGGCCTTCCAAGTCATTGGGACTGCAGGCATGAGCTACTGTGCCCAGCCTAATCTTTGTGCAAAGATGTTAAGGGGCAGAGGGCTGGCAGTCTCCTGGGGATGACACGCAGAAAGTCAGACACCACTGTGATGGTTAATACTGAGTGCCAACTTGATTGGATTGAAGGATACAAAGTATTGATCCTGAGTGTGTCTGTGAGGGTGTTGCCAAAAGAAATTAACATTTGAGTCAGTGGGGCAGGGGAAGGCAGATCCACCCTTAATCTGGTGGGCACAATCTAATCAGCTGCCAGAGAATATAAAGCAGGCAGAAAAATGTGAAAAGGAGAGGGGACCTAGCCTCCTAACCTACATCTTTCTCTCATGCTGGATGCTTCCTGCCCTCAAACATCGGACTCCAAATTCTTCAGTTCTGGGACTCAGACTGGCTCTCCTTGCTCCTCAGCTTGCAGACAGCCTGTTGTGGGACCTTGTGATCATGTGAGTTAATACTTAATAAACTCCCCTTTATCTATATCTATATCTATGTCTATATCTGTATCTATATCTGTATCTATATCCTATTAGTTCTGTCCCTCTAGAGAAACCTGAGTAGTTTTAGTCTCCACCCTTGTGGGCACAGAGGCCATCTGGCCAGTTTGAGTGGTCCTGACAAAAGGCACCTCTTCCCCTGCAGGACTCAGCATTGGAGCCCCGCCTGAGGGTGAGGGAAAAGGTACCTCTCCATTTCATCCCATATTATGCCTCTCAAGTTCCAACAGCCCTTCTTGTGGACACTCCTGCCACACTGGTCTTTTCTCTGGGAAGCAGTGCCTGACATCCTCAATGAGGTCCTGATTCCTGGATAAAAACCCAGCGAACAACTGTGGGAGGTGACTCTCCACCAGTAGTATTTGCTAACATCACCTGCCAATTCTGCATCCCAGTGCTCAGAGACGATTCCTAAAACTGTAGAGGCCTGAGCTGTCCATGGTGATGGGCATGTCTTGCTTATTTACTCAGTCACTCCCCTTCTACTGGTTGGTTCTAATAATATTTAGCAGCTACTCAACAGTTAATTCCAATTCAAAAAAGAAACTCACTACCTTACCACGGCAATCGACAACAAACATTTCCAATATTAGCATCATCCATGAGAATTTGCCGGCTGCTTACTACGTGATAGTTTCTGCTGAGAAAAATATGCTAAGGCTTGATGCTAAGATCCGGAATCAAATGTTTTGTTAGAATGGAAATATATTCCACAATAACTATGCCTCCAGGTAGCCTAAACTCCTCATCATACATACAGCTAAGATTCTTGCAGTTCCCACCCATTTTTAGAAACAGGTGTTTCTAATAAGCGACTGTTACAGCTATTATATGCTGAAGTCATGCAGGAAAATTACCCAGGTCTATATTTCCTCCTGAGCACATGTCACAAGATTGTTGAACTGGCCCCAGACATGCAGTATCTGTGGAGGTTAATAGAATATTTCCTCTATAAAATTGAGGTCATAGCTCTTGCCTCTCACAAGCTTTGTTTTCTTGTGCAAAACCGTTGTGACTTGTAGATGTGTAGTACTAAAAATAATAATTATAATTATAGACAAGTAGTGGTCATTATTTCACATAAAATTAATGATTTAATGCAAATGAATATAGAAGAAAAGTTTTAGTAAGAGATTTGTGTTCCAGATGATGTAACCCTTCTGGCTCCTGTGGGCCATCTTGGGTAAGTCACCGGGTTTTCTCAGCCACTATTTTCATATTCAGATCTTTACTGTCTATTCACTCATAATTCTCAAATATGTATCTCCAACCAAGACATTTCTGAGAATGAGACTAAGTGTTTTTTCAGGTTGGGCTGAAAAATCGATTTCTCACAGTTCCAAAGGCTGGGAAGCCAGGATCAAGGTCCTGCAGATCCAGTGTCTGGTGAAGCCCTTCTTCCTGGTGTGGAAATGGCTGCCTTCTCCTTCAATCCTCACACAGCAGAGAGAGAAAGAGACGGTGAGAAAGAGAGGAAGTCCTCTAGGGAGTTCTGCAGTGTCTTCTAAAAGGATGCTGATCACATCATGGGGGCTCCACCTTTGTGACCTAATCACCTCCCCAAAGCCCCACATTCTAATACCATCACATGGGAAGTGAGGGTTGCAACATCTGAATTTGTGAGGGGACACAAACATTCAGTCCACAGCACTGACATACCCGACAGCAGAATCTCAGTGACGAGTTTCATTTGGGTGATATCCCTTCAATTCGTGTAAAGCCCTGAACTCCACCTCCTCTTTCTCAGCTGCTTTTCCTGTTTTCTCTGCCATGGTGATGCTGCTGCCTTCCACTCAAGATACGAGGACAGGGTCCCACAGCTTACCGTCTGCTTCTCTCACTCCCTCGTCTCGAGTTGGTCACAAATTCCTACCGATGATATCACACAACGGTCTCCTGGGCATGTCGTCTCCTCTCTTGAAAACATATGGTCTTAGTTCAGGTCTTCATTTATGCCTTCACCCAACATTTACTGTTTTTCTTCCTTTCATGCTGTTCTCCATGGTTTTGATTAAATAAACTTCCTAAAATACAGAAAAAATAATGTCATTATTTGCTTAAAAACTCCCCATTTCTTCTGCATTGCTCATTTTTAAATAACACATTTTTGTTATTGTGGCAGGATACACATAACATAAAATGTACTGTCTTAACCATTCTGAGTGCACAGTTCTGGGGTACTGAGTCCATTCACATGGTTGTGCAACCATCACCACCACCCATCTCTAGAATGTGTTACATTCTTTGAAACCGAAACTTCGTATTCATTAAACAACAATTCCCCACTTCTCACTCCCCTCTGTCCCTGGCAACCACCATTTAACTTTTTGTCTCTGTGAATTTGACTATTCTAGATATCTCATGTAAGTGGAGTCACACATTGTCTTTTTGTGACTGATTTATTTCCCTTGGCTTAATGTCTTAAGGTTCATCCATGTTGTGGCACATTGCTATGATTTGAATGGATCAACTTGAAAATCCAGGTGTTACCAATGTGGTACTATTAAGAGGTGGGGGTTTGACACGGTGATTAGATCAAGAGAGCTCTTCCATCATGAGTGGGATTAGGTGCCCTTATCAAAGGACTTGATGAAGGAGTTTGTCCCCCTTTTGCCTTTCTTCCTTTTGCCATGTGAGAACATGTGCTCCTCCCTTCTGGAGGCTGCAGCAATAAGGCCTCTTCTTGGAAGTAGAGAGTCGCCCTGAACCAGATGCTGAATCTGCTGGCATCTTGATCTTGGACTTATAGCCCCCAGAACTATAAGAAATAAATGTCTGTTCATTATAAATTATCCAGTTTTTGGTATTCTGTTATAGCAGCACAAGCAGACTGAGACACATATATAAAGATTTCTTCCTTTTGATGGGTGAATAATATTCCATTGTATATGTACAGTACATTTCAATTATTCTGTCATCCATAGGTGGCCCTGAGAGGTTGCTTCCATATTTTGACTATTGTAAATAATGCTGCTGTGAACATGAGTGTACAGATATTTTGGTCTGTGTTTTCATTCCTCTTGGGTATATACCCAGAGGTAGAATTGCTGGATCATATGGTAATTCTATATTTAATATTTTCAGGAACTGCCACACTGTTTTCTGCAGCTGTTGCACCAGTTTACCTTCCCACCAATAGTGCTCAAGGGTTTCAATTTCTCTACATTCTTGCTAACACTTGTCATTTTCTGTTATTTAGTTATTTCTTTTTGATAATAGTCTAATGTGTGTGAGATTGTATCTCATCGTGGTTTGATTTGCATTTTCCATTATAACTAGTGATGTTGAAGATCTTGTCATGTAGCTACTGGTCATTTGTATATCTTCCTTGGAGAAATATCTATTCAAATCCTTTGCCCATTTTTTGGATAAGACTGCTTTTTTTGTAATTGAGCTTTAGGAGTTCTCTATATATTCTAGATATTAATCTCTTATCAGATATGTGATTTTCAAATATTTTCTCCAATTCTGTGAATTGCCTTTTTGCTTTGTTCATAGGGTCTTTTGATGCATAAAATTTTAAAATTTTTGTAAAATCCAATGTCTAATTTTTCTTTATTGCCTGTGCCTTTAGTGTCATACCCAAGAAATCATTACCAAATCTAATGTCATGAAGATTTTATCCTATTTTTTAAAGAGTTTTATAGTTTTAGCCCTTATATGTAGATCTTTGATCCATTTTGAGTTGATTTTTATATATGGTGCCACTTTTATATATGGTGCCCACATTAATTTTGCATTTGGGTATTCAGTTTTCCCAGGACCATTTGTTAAAAAGAGGGTGAATCTTCTTTCCACATTGAATGGTCTTGGCACTCTTGCTGAAAATAATTTGACTATATACACAAGGGTTTATTTCCGGGCTCCCTGTTTTGTTCCATTCGTCTACATGTTTAAGGGATACTTAATGTCTTAATCTGGATACTGTCTTAATACCAGTACAACAGAGTTTTAATTCCTGTAGCTTTGTGCTAAGTTTTGAAATCAGCGTACATGAGTCCTCCAGCTTTTTCTTTCAATCAAGATTGGCTGTTTGAGATCCGTTGGGATTCTATATAAATTTTAGGATGGGTTTTTCTATTTCTACCAAAAATTGTGATTTTGTTAGTGATTACATTAAATTTCTCAATCACTTTGGGTTATATTGACATCTTAACAATATTGAGTGTTCCAATCTATGAACATGAATCTTTCCATTTATTCATGTCTTTAATTTATTTCAGCAGTGTTTTATAGTTGTTTTTTTTCTTTGAGACAGAGTCTAGATCTGTCACCCAGGCTGGAGTGCAGTGGCACGATCTCGGCTCACTGCAATCTCTGCCTCCTGGGTTCAAGCAATTCTGCTGCCTCAGCCTTCTGAGTAGCTGGGATAACAGGCATGTGCAACCATGTCCAGCTAATTTTTTTTTTTTTTTGTATTTTTAGTAGAGATGGAGTTTCACCATATTGGCCAGGCTGGTCTTGAACTCCTGATCTTGTGATCTGCCCAGCTCAGCCTCCCAAGATGCTAGGATTACAGCCGTGAGCCACTGTGCCTGGCCTATAGTTTTTATCATACACATCATTAACTTCTTTAGTTAATATGAGTATTTTATGTTTGATGCTATTGGAAATTGAATTGTTTTCTTAATTTTATTTTCAGAATGTTCATTGTTGTGTATAGAAATGCAACTGATTTTTTGCATATTTGCATATGCAACTGATTTGTAATCCTATTTCATTGCTAAATTTGTTTATTAGTTCTAGCAGGTATTTTGTAGAAGCTTTCGGGTTTTCTATATATGATCATGTCATCTATGAACAGAGGTAATTTGACTTTTTCCTTTCCAAATTTGGATGCATTTTCTTTCTTTTTTTCTTGTCTGATTGCTTTGGCTAAAACATCTAGTACTATGATGAACATATGTCATGAAATTGGGCATTTTTGCCTTTTTCTCTAGCTTAGATGAAAATATTCAGTCATTCACTATTGAGTATGTTTGCTGTGGGTTTTTTATATGTTACATCTATTATGTTAAAGTAATTTTCTTTTTTTTCTAGTTGTTGAGTGTTTTTATCATGAAAGAATGTGCAATTTTGTCAAATGCTTTTTCTACATCAATTGTGATACACAGTTCCTCCTTCAGTTTTGATAATGGGGTATATGACATTGATTGATTTTCATATGTTGAACCATTCTTATAAATACTACTTGTCAGGGGTTATAATCTCTTTAATGTACTGTTGAATTTGGTTTGTAGTATCTTGTTGAGAATTATTGCATCAATATTCATAAGAAATGTTAGTCTGTAGTCTTTGTCTGCCTATGTTTTCAGAGTCATACTGGCCTCATAGAGTTAAGAAATGTTCTTTTCTCTCGAGTTTTTGGACAAGTTTGCAAGGGCTTGACATTAATTCTTTGTGAAATGTTTGGTAGAACTCACCAGTGGAGCCATCAGGTCCGGGCCTTTATTTTGTTAGATGTTGATTCTTTATTTAATCTCCATACTAGTTATGGGTATATTCAGTACTTCTATTTCTTTGTAATTAAATCTTGACCAGTTTTGTGTTGCTAGTGATTTGTCCATTTCATTTAGGTTACCCTACTGATTGGTGTACATGTGTTCACAGTACTCTTACAACTCGCTCTCTTTTTCATTTTTTAATTTTTGCTGTACCATTGGTAAGAATGTTTCCACTTTCATTTCTGATTTCAGTAATGTTAACCTTCTCTCTTTTCTTAGTCCATTTAGTTACAGATTTGTCCAATGTTATGATTTTTTTTAAAAAACTATTGGTTTTGTTGATTTTTCTCTGTTGTTATTCATTTTCTATTTCATTTATCTCTGTTGCAATTTTTATTTTTTTCCTCCTGCTGGCTTTGGCTTTAGTTTTTTCTTTATCAGTTAAATTGTTGATTTGAGATCTTTCTTCTTTTTTACATAATGGTTTATAGCTGTAAATCTCCCCCTTTGCATTCCTTTCATTGCATCTCACAGTTTTAGTAGGTTGTGTTTTCACTATTATTGTCTCAAGATATTTTATTTCCATTTTGATTTTTCTTTGATCCAGTGGCTTTTTGAAAGTGTATTGTTTAATTTCCACAGATTTATAAATTTTCTGGTTTTCTTCTGTTATTGATTTCTAACTTTATCCTGTTGTCATTGGAGAAGATACTTTGCATGATATCAATTTTTAAAAATACATTGATACTTAATCTGTGGCCTAACATATGGTCTCTCCTGGAGAATGATCTACATGCACTTGAATGTACTTTCTGTTGTTGTTGAGTGGAATGTTCTACATATGTCTGTTAGATTTGATTTATCCCTTTATTGCTTTTCCCCATACTTTCTAAATTGTATATTACAGTATTCAAGTCCTTTTGTAGTCAGCTTCATAACAAGGTTGTCTGAGACTCGTGTCTCACTAGACCCAAGCTCATTCTATGTGGCAGTCACATGGAATCAGTTGCCAGCCTGCACAAAACATACCCTTTCATCCGTTATTGTCTCTACCCACGGTATCCTTACTTCATTCTCTACTCAGAACTTCCAATGCTTCTTTCAAGACTCACAACAAAAGAGAGAGAATGTGTGGACCTCTACAGGCTGTTTTAGATTCCCTTCCTCAGCTCCCTTAGCACTCTGTGTCACCCATCTTATGTGTGTATCACACTGGATTGTAAATGTTTGAAATGACCATATCTTTCAGACCTAAAACAATTCTCAGTGCCATACTAAATTGGCTACATAATTAGAAAAGATACGTTTTCTGAACCGAATTACAGAATTTGGCAGTTATTTCACGGTTAGCTGCCTAAATGACCACCCTCAATTGGTGAAAACTTCCAAGGTGGAGACAGTACTCAATTAATGGAATTTTCATTGTTTCTTCTCTGTCCATAGCTCCCCACAGCCCTTATAGCACAAGGTAGACACTAAATCACTAAATAAAAGTGGAAAGAATCAAAGACTGAATCTCCATCATGTTGTCTTCTCTGCTCAAAGCTTCCGCGGACATGCACATGTGTCTTTTGGTTTTCCTGCCCCCTTGATGAAGGACCACTGGTGTTTCCGTTGCTCATTGTGTTCAAGGAGGGAGGGTTTAGTTCTGCGAGTTTCTGGGGTTTTATTTGGTGAATTCATCTGCTCATTTTTACTGATTAGAAATTTCTGTCACATTATAGGATAGCTGAGAGTTCAAGATTATTGGGACTATGGGCATATCATTTTTGTTCCATTTAAATTGCTATGAAATGGAACATTAAGCTTGGCATAGATCACATTTCAATATCATTCTTAGCTGTCTGAAACTTGCATAATTAACCATCATAAAATTTGGTCAGCTATATAATCAGTCAGCTGCAAAAGGACACCACGAGCAAGGGAGCACCATTGGAGCCATGACATATATTGTATGCTGTGGACAAATACTACTTAACATAAGAAAGCACACAAATGTGCAGGACAATCTTACTTCATTGTCTCACATGACAAACCCAACTGCTTTTCAAAACGGGTCAAGGAAAGCAAGACGGAGGAGTGCTACAAGATTATACTTATCGGACAAGATTGGGCATGTTCAGGGTGGTATGGGTATGGACAAGACTATATTTTTCATGAGTTAGTGTTGATGATGTATGTGCTGCCAATCTTTCTCTCCCTCCTTGGGGCTCAGATTCCAAAAGATATACATGGTCATTTTTGATATTCATGCTAGCTGCTTTCTGGTAAATGATGGTGAGAAGCAGGGAGCCAGCTGGAAGTTTTCACTAATTTGGAATTATCTGTAGTATCAAAAAGACAGAATCCAGATGTGCCTTTCATTGTTTAATTGGTCTTTCCTCTTTTGTTCTCCTTATACCGTCCCCTGCCATGAGTCCCCTCTCTATTTCTGTTGCATGACGGAGCATCCTAGCTTCCATGATGTCCTTTCCTTTGCCTGCTCTCAGAAGGTTTGCAGCTTAGTTAGGGTCAATCACTGGTTCTGGCTTTCATGTGACATGGCAATTCCAAATAAGAAGCCCTAGTAAAACTTGGCTCTTGTGATAACTCACATTACATGTGTGTTATGTCCTGAGGCCTGGATACTTCTTGCTATCTACTCTACATAAACATGAAACTTAGCAAGTAAAGCAACAGCAGCTTGTTACTTCTCAGGCTTTTGTGGGTTTGCTGAGCTGAGCTGAGCAGATCTTCTGCTCCACTTGGTGTCAGCTGGGATTGCTCTTGCCTCCACCTTCAGCTGAAGGCCTGGTTGGGTCTGGCACTTTCAGAATGGCCTCTCTTACATGCCTAGCCATTGGTGTTGCATAAGAGCTCACTCTTCCTGAACAATTTCTACTTGCTTCCTTAGACAGTAGTGACAGGGGTCCCAGAGAGTAAAAGCAAATACTTTCAGTCCTGTTAAGGGCTAGACCTAAAACCTGCACCTGTTCAACAAGTCACAAGTTCAATCTCTATACAAATGAAGGGAAAATAAACACAATTCCATGACAAAGGAGGAGGATTAATACACAGAGGAGGGAGCAGTTGTTGGAGCCCATCTTTAAAGACCGCTGACCACACTCTAGTTCAGTTCAGACTTCTCACAGACACCGTTATGGGGTCCTGTGGACCACTAATCCCAGGATGCGAGTTGGAAATGGAAGAGCATTAGGGCTGGCTGTGTATGAAGCCTTCACATGCCTCACACCCAAAAACTCAGGATGAGGTTAAGCCCCTCTTCCTTGAGCTGCCACCCTGCCAGATGTTGCTTCTACTGTAACATGAACACTAACTGCAAAGAGTTTACTGGGATATTTTTTGAAAGAGGACCCAGTTTTCACTTTGATTAAACTTCTTATCCCAAACCACAGGTTTTCCCTTTATCGAGAAGACCTGAAGCAAAGAGACGGTGGTGATCTGTCCAGGTAAGGACACTGCTCTTACCTTACACCTTACCTGGTATTTCTTGGCCTTTCTAGTCATCAGAAACGCGCTTTGCTTAGGTAAGTTGCCCAGCTTCTCTTGGCCTCTTTTCTCATGTATACAATCAAAGAATTTGACTTACATCCTGCAAAACTGTGAAAAACTCATTTTATTTTCCAGGTTTCACCTTAATACTGTAGTCAATCAACTGGATGTTTTTGTCCAAAGTCTTCATCCAGCTAACTTTGACCTCAATAGAGAAACATGGGAGATGACTGGTTGAATAGTTTATTTTTCCCACAAATGCTTTAGCATTATATAGACATGGATGTAGTATGCCCTCAGGCATCATAAGGGACTGACAATTTTTGGTTTTGAAAAATGAACTAAACCTGTCCCAATAATTTTGTCTGGCACTGCACCTCAATGAATAACTCAGCTAATTTACACCATAGTCATTTGTGCATTATGACTGTACATGCTTTGAAAGTATTTCTGTATCTTTGCCATATTGCCTATTAAATGTGTTCTGAAAATAGATACCACGTGTGAATGTAAGTCCACGTTTAAAGAGTATGTGAGTTGACACCGTGGAACCTCGTGAACAATCTTTGCCACTTCTACAGATTATTTTTGTATGCAATGGCTAGGAAACAGACTCTCCTTTTTAAAGGTTTTGAGAACAAACTTCTCTCAAGCTGAATATATATGTTTGGACAAGAATAAGTTTCTTGGTTCTACAGTACTGTTAAACTTTGTACTTATGTTTTTATAATCTATCAACGATTTAAAATTTTTAGGGTTAGTTTAATAAACATCCTTGAATTATTCACACTAGTTAAGGGATTCTGTCGATGGCTCCCTTCTTGGGGTGCGAGTGAGTGGGAGAAGGTGGTGGCAGAGAAAGGAGAGGCATTGCTGACTCCAGCCCGGAGCTCAGGGTCCTGCTGATTACTTTCTACTTCCCTGTCCCAGGGCATCTGACACAGAGAAAGTGCTTAAGATGCAGGAATGAATCACTGAGTGCCTGGGCTTTCTTATCAGAACCTGTACTATTGGCACAAGTACAGAACTAGTTTCTCCTTGGACATGTTGCCTGCTATGTACACACGTCAAATATTTTGTTCAAAATGTTTTTTCTCTTTCATATTGTAGTTTCGTATTGAAAATTAACATCTGTGTCATATTGTAGGTGACATGTAACATTTTTGTTTTTACATCTATATTTTCTACAATATACGTGATTATTTTGCCATAAAAATGTGATTGACATAGTCACCAAAACTATCCTGACATCAACTAGCAAACATGCTTGCTGATATGTGGCCCCAACCTGTGTCATGTTCTCCATAGCTGGTATCTACAGCAAGGTTTTCATAGAGATTTTCTAAGTTGCTTTTTTTTTAGGCTGCTATTTTTTCTGACTTTGATCTTTATTTATTGGTGCAAATTGTCCCTGACATACTATGACTAGACTTGTAATTTTTCAACTTTACCAAGAGTTTATTGGAAGGTAACGCCATCGTAAGTCAGGGAGCATCTGTACCACAATTGGTTCAGCTTACTATTATTTGACTCTACAATGGCTTCATTGGAGTATTGAATGCATCTTTAACACATTTCATTTTCCTCTTATGGTGGGTTTATGGGATGTAACCTATTCAGAAGTTGAGGAGCGTCTGTATATCTAAGGTGTTCTTACTCATGGGAATATGCTCGTCACTGTACAGCCCCTTCAAAGAGTTCCAACAAACTATCCACAATGCAGTTTTAATACTGTTTTCAGAACTGCTTTGTATATCTGGACATAAGACAACTTTCACAGAAAGAACATTTAGATTATCATAAATTGGGACTTTTTGTATTTAATTTCATACAGAAAACATAATGCGTTGCAATAAACTTGCATCTTAAAATGACAAAAGGCCATTTCGTTTCTCAATCATACATAATTAATATTCTCAACCCCCTTTTCTTTTTTATTTAGGTCAGATTCCTATCACTGTGGCTTATGTAATAAAATATGTTGTTGCCACAGGCCTGTGTCACTCTTTCCAATAACCTACAGCCCATCAGTCTCTCTGAGAAGGCGGCCCTATAGCAAATTGTTAAATCCTTCAGCAAACCAAGAAAACATGAAAAGTAAATGCAAAAGGAGAAGATAGCTTAACTCAGGCCTGTGTTTGCATGATCATGGAAGCTCATATGTTGTTTGGAATTTTGAACAGGGAAGTTGGAGGATGGAAACGTGCAATCTTCTTAGATGGTGGAACTAACTTGTATTAGGAATTTATACCAGGTGAGGCATTGAACTGAGCTGGATTTCCATACAACAACCTGGGAAGTGAGCTTGCCAAGAGGATGAACACCTAGCTATTGGACCTACAGTTCACTCAGACTCAAAATAAGGATTTAGGCAACTGTTGTGTTGCTACTGTTTGTTTTCAGTTACTCTCACAAATGAACAAGTAACCACTCAGCTAGAGATCCTAGGGTGGCTGAGAAGGACCAGGAAGGCACAAAAATCCCTGTGGAAATGGCCAAAGGAGTTTTCCCATGGGATCTTATACTGGGAACTTTACTCCTTTATAGGTTGAACAACACACAGCCCAGTGGTCAAAGGAAACTGCCCTTTCCATGGAAAGGGCGCCATGAATGTGTCTTTGTGCCCTTTCCTGGTCCTTCATCTCTGCTTGTTAGTACCTTTCTCTCCATCACAATCATCCTCTGGATCACATGCTACATGGGACTCATAAGGGTGCAGAGGGTCAGGGGTGCTAGAAATGTCACCCAACAGCAAGGTGATAGAGTTCCGGACAGAATTTGGATGGTACTTTCTGTGGCTCGTGTCTCTCGGTTTTCTGCAGTCGTCGTTGAGTTTCTTAATCCAGTGTCTGGAGAACTCCAAGGTGTCAAATGCATGCACATTTAAATTTAAATTCTAGGTGTAAATAAAGGTAATTTCTAGATTTGCTTCCATCTTGATTATCTATGCTATAGTTCTATTCAATTAGCATAAGTAACTCAGAGGTGACAGTCATGTAGAGAGTGTACTGATGGGTGATTTTGATTTTTGTCATTTTCCTACAATGTTAAAGACCCGGAGGCTTTTAAATGATAGTAAAAAGTGCACAACCAAAAATTATTGTGATTTTTTTTGAGAAATGATGCCATTATTTCACATGAATGCTCTACTTAAAAATAGAGGTAGAGAATCGAGGGGAAAAAAGACCCGGGAAGGTAACCTTTAATTTGAAATTGGATGCATTGTGATACTTGTGCTGTAAAAATCTGATGGTGTATTAATGTCCTCACATATATTATCTGAAATTGTACCTTTCAGTTATAATGGCTGTTCCAATAACATAATAGCCACTCACCTGTAATTATAAGTTTTCAAAGCCTGAAATGATTCCGATTGTTTTCTCTGTACTTTTCATGTACAATGGCTTTGTGCAGCTACAAGTTCCAAAAGGCTTATTTCAACTTTCTCTGTTTCCATCTATTGTATCATGTTGCAGTTTAAATTACAGCTGGGTGCATACAGAACCCTGGGGAGAGTACCAAGGGGGTTTTCCAGATGAAACTTCAACCTTGAAGACATCAGTGACGTGTGTCAGCCACCCCAGTACTCACCTACACACATCGAAGTCCCATTTTCCTTTTTAATGGATTTAGCTCAAATCCTGTGCTTCTGTGTCTCATAATGAAATATACCCAGGCCAGCCCTCATTTGACCCCATGAACAGTCCCTCAGAAGGGGGCTGCTTCTGTGGGTGGAGAAGGGAGCTCAATAACAATGTCTTCACAAGGCTAGAAGATTTCCCTGTTCCCAGAGCACACGTCAGAAAAAAGATGGGAAGGAGTCTTATTCAGTTTCATAATCCTTTTCCTCCTTCACCGAATTTCTGCCTACACCCCCAATTCTGCAACAGGAAAAAGTAGACATTCCAGAAGAATCCTGGAGAGAAAAATGGGAAGGTAGCTCTGTCCAGGTACCAGAAACTCTCCCCAGGAGGTCTCTTGGGGCTCGAGTAACTTCCTGAGTATCCCCAGTACTGTCATATGAAGTGATGTGGGGCAGCTTGAGGACTGGAAGGAGGGCAGACAGGACTTTTTTGGTGTGATTAGCTGCGATGAAAAGGGTTAGCTTGTGGCACCTGCATGAGGCAACAAGTATTGTTTCCCTGTCCTACTGACAGTGGGTAATATGCATATGGGTGTGCAAGCACACACACTGCACATACACGCACTCACACACATTCACGCATGCCTGCACACAGGTGCTGAATATTTCACGTAGCTAAGTTCAGCCGGAGCTACACCCAAGGACTCATTCCCTGTTGACTGTCTCTGTTGACTACAGTGTCAGGTATGGGGTTTGATTTTGCACTTAGCTGGAGGGATGACTCTGGGTACTTCTTTACTGAGCCTCAGTTTCCTTCAAGTAAAATGAGATGATGGTCCCTACTTTGTAGTGTAGGGACACGGTCTAACTGTGCACACTCAATATCAGCTTCTGCCTTTAGAAGAACCTGTAAATGTGCAGGTCTCCCCCTTTTGTCCTGCTAGCCAGCATTTATGCAGAGGAGCTATTATTTTTCATGTTAATGCTTCTCTTGCAGAGTAGTGACAAAGAACAAAAGAGGGAATGAATTAGAGCTCCCAGCACCCTGTCTGGCTCAACAAAAGTAGGTTTATTTATTTAAAAATATGATCGTGACTCAACGAGCACACTGGGAGGGCCTACAAAGCATCCTAACTCAGATCATGCTGGCTGGTTACATTGGAGCCCAGGGGTGAGAGGGACTTGGTGCTATTATTCCATCACTCAAAACAGTTGAAAATGCTATTCCTTTACTCTCAACCTCCTCAAACCAGTCGTGCTTTTTACTGCAGAGAGAATCTCAGATTCACTTTGGCTTTTTGTGAGTACCTTTGAAGATCTTCTTGCAAGAACATTTAAAATACAGAAATATTTTCCAAAACTGAAATTGAATCATGCTGTTCCTTTGTTTTATTGCTTTTTTTTTTTTTTTTTTAACAACACAGCATAGACTGACTTGTTCCCACGTCAGTGCTACATTCTAGCTCATTCTTTCAAATGGCTGCATGGTTTTCTATTGTATTTCTAATGTAATGTATTAACTATTCCTACATGGATGGATGATGTGTTTCTAGCATTGCCAGGAACCTTGGAAGCTGTTGAGAGAGGTGCAATAATACTAATCAGGTGTCAGAATACACAGCCAAACCTGGCTCCACCTAAGTTGCCTTGTTGATCACTCTTTGAGGGTCTCAGAGTCTGTTCCTCCTTCTTTGGAGAAAAAACTTAGCTCAATGAAGAGAATTAGTCCCAGGTTTGTAGGAGGATTAAAATACAATGTTTCGTCAAGAGCTTTGAAAATTAAAAACCAAAGTATTGTTACATCATTAGGGATCACAGCTAGTGTATTAAATAATGACTCCATTCTTTTTTTCCAAACTTGTCACCTGAAAACGGGAGAGAGAGCGTTCAGAATAAACTAAAAGCCTTTCAAAGGCAGGCATGAAGTTGAAGCAAGCCTGGCTAGTGGGCATGTTGCTAAGTGCCCTTGGCAGCTCAAGTTCTCAGAGCACTCCTGCCTCTCCCATGGAATTCCGCAGCCCCGGGTCTGTGTCTTCCCAGGGCTGGCTTCAGTCAGTCCAACAGCCTTTCATTCCCCAAGTGAATCAATACCCAGAGAGTGATTTTCAAAGGGCTCAAGTCATTTGTAGTCTATCTGCGTCCAGAATGTTATTTCAGCTTCTTTCCCACAGAGCAAATATCACCAGAGGCAAGACCATATCGTTTTCATATCTACACAGAAAAAAAGGGACAGGTTAGCACCCTCAGTAAAAGATATAAAGATTTGAGGGTTTGGGGAGTTTTTATGTTTTCTTCCCCTGAAAATTTAAGAAAAGTAAAGCCAAAGGGCAGAGATGACTGGAATGGCAATTGCAGTTCTTTTCTGAATTTAGTACATGCTTGACATAGTAGACTTTCAGCAAGACTGAATACCTAGTAGGGGCTAGTCTTAGCTAGTTCCTTGCTGCCTCAACAGACTTTACAAGAGCAATCATTTTTAATTTCTCACTATCCTTATGATGAGTTTTAGGCAAAGAACATAAAATAAGCATGCACACACCTGGATGAAAAGTAAAGTCAATTAAACACAAGATAATTTTGTCTATATGATGCCATGTAGACTTGAGAATTTTTATATCACACATCTATTGACCAACTTTTGCATTTTTATTAAGAGAGTAGAAAGCAAATATTGATAGACACATAATACAGAACTAGGCAATATTTGTGTAATGCTTCTTTTATTTTGTACTGTAATTCTATAAGCATCTTACAAACCAACATTGTGAGCCTCAGTGTGATTAAGCAACTTGCCCCTCAGTGAAGAGACAGGAAGCAAACAGTGTGTTTTAAAGCCATTCTCTCTGGGATTGGAGCAAGTTCTCCTTCCATCTAAGGCCACAGGAGGGCCATGTTGATATAGACACAAATACAGTTCAGCTTGTGTCCTTGCCATTTCCATTTTTATTCAGACTGGTAAGATCTGAGAAGTGCTCCTTTGTATTATTTTAATTACTTGTTGGGAGATGCATGTCTAAATCTCTTTTGAATAAACATAGCTGCATACGCAGCCAAGTCACCTTCCCAAGTCTTAAGAAAATATGTACAGTTCTGTGTATAACACCATTGCTTGTGAGTGTACTATTCATAGCAAGGGCCCTGTTCATAGGAATTGTGCTTGATTTTTAAATAGCAATGAAGCCAGCTGCCTCATACTTTAGAATTTTAATAAGAATTGAAAAACCTGGGCATTTCTTAAGCACCAGACATTTTCACATACATTCACTGAGATCCTATGCCCTGGTGTATTAGTCCATTTTCATACCGCTATGAAGAAATACCCGAGACTGGGTAATTTATAAAGAAAAAAAGAGGTTTACTGGACTCACAGTTTCACATGGCTGTGGAGGCCTCACAACTATGGTGGAAGGTAGAAGAGGAGCAAAGGCACATCTTACATGATGGCAGACAAGAGAGTGTGTGTAGGGGGGAACTGCCCTTTATAAAAACATCGTATCTCATGAGACTTATTCTCTATTGCAGGAACAGCACAGGAAAAACCTGCCCCCATGATTCAATTACCTCCCGCTGGGCCCCACCCCCATGTGTGGATTATGGGAGCTACAATTCAAGATGAAATTTGGGTGGGGTCACAGCCAAACCATATCATTCTGCCCCTGGCCCCTCCCACATCTCATGTCTTCACGTTTTAAACCAATTATGTCTTTCCAACAGTCCTCCAAAGTCTTAACTGATTTCAGCATTAACTCAGAAGTCCACAGTCCAAGGTCTCACCTGAGACAAGGCAATTTCTTCTGCCTATGAGCCTGTAGAAAACAAAAGCAAGTTAGTTAATTCCTAGATACAATGGGGGTACAGGCATTGGGTAAATACGGTCATTCCAAATGAGAGAAATTGGGCAAAACAAAGGGACTACAGGCTCCACGCAAGTCTGAAATCCAGCAGGGCAGTCAAATCTTAAAGCTCCAAAATGATCTCGTTTGACTCCATGTCTCGCATCCAGGTCATGCTGATGCAAGAGGTGGTTCCCATGGTCTTGAGTAGCTCTGCCCCATGGCTTTGCAGGGTGCAGCCCCTCAGCCTGGCTGATTTCACAGGCTGGTGTTGAGCGTCTGAGGCTTTTCCAGGCACACAATGTAAGCTGTTGGTGGATCTACCCTTCTGGGGTCTGGAGGACAGAGGACCTTTTCTCACAGCTCCACTAGGCAGTACCCTAGTGGGGACTCTGTGTGGGGACTCCCACCCCACATATCCATTCCACACTTTCCTAGAGGTTTCTCCATGAGTGCCCTTCCTGCTCTGCCTGGACACACAGACACTTCCACACATTCTCCGAAATCTAGGGGGAGGTTCCCAAATCTCAATTCTCTACTTCTATGTGTACACAGGTCCAATACCACGTGTAAGCTGCCAAGGCATGGGACTTACACCCTCTGAAGCAATGGCCCAACCTGTACATTGGCCCCTTTTAGCCACCACTGGGATGCAGAGCACCAAGTCCTGAGACTGCACAAAGCAGCAAGGCTCTGGGCCAACCCACAAAACCATTTGTTCCTTCTAAGCCTCACGGCTTGTGATAGGGGGGCATGCTGTGAAGACCTCTGAAATTCCATGGAGACATTTTCCCCATTGTCTTGGAGATTAACACTTGACTCCTTGTTACTTATGCAAATTTCTGCAGCTGTCTTAACTTTCTCTGCAGTAAATGGGTTTTTCTTTTCTATTGTATCATCAGGCTGCAAATTTTCCAAACTTTTATGCTTTGCTTTCCTTTTAAACATAAGTTCCAATTCCAAACCATATATTTGTGAATGAATAAAACATAATGTTTTAAGAGCAATCAAGTCACCTCTTGAATGCTTTGCTGCTTAGAAATTTCTTCCACCGGATACCCTAAATCATCTCTCATGTTTAAAGTTCCACAGATCTCTAGGGCAGGGGAAAATGCTGCCAGTCTCTTTACTAAAACATAGCAAGAGTCACCTTTACTCCCATTCCCAGTAAGTTTCTTATCTCCATCTCAGACCACTTCGGCCTGGACTTCACTGTCCGTATCATTATTGGCATTTTGGTCAAAACCGTTCAACTCATCTCTAGGAGGCTCCAAGCTCTCCCATACCTTCCTGTCTTCTTCTGAGCTCTCCAAACTGTTCCAATCTCTGCCTGTTACTCAGTTGCAAAGTCACATCTGCATTTTCAGGTATTTTAATAGCAGTACCCTACTCTACCAGTACCAATTTACTGTATTAGTCTGTTTTCATGCTGCTATGAAGAAATACCTGAGACTGGGTAATTTATAAAGAAAAAAAGAGGTTTAATGGACTCAAAGTTTCACATGGCTGGGGAGGTCTCACAATCATGGTGGAAGGTAAAGGAGGAGTAAAGGCACATCTTACATGGTGGCAGGTAAGAGAGCATGTGTAGGGGCACTGTCCTTTATAAAATTATCAGATCTCATGAGACTTACTACCACAAGAACAGCATGGGAAAAACCTACCCCCATGATTCAGTTACCGCCTTCCGGTTCCTCCCATGACGTGGGATTATGGGAGCTGCAATTCAAGATGAGATTTGGGTGGGGACACAGTCAAGTCATATTACCTGGTGTTATTTACACCAGCCTATTTTAATGATGCAGAAACTGAGGCTTATTAGGGTGAGATAATTTGCCCAGTGACACAGTTAGATTGAGGTCTATCAGAGGTAAGAATTTAGTCTTTTAAATTTAAAGCTTATACTGTAGTATGTTCCTTGTCTTCCTCTTGTGGATAGAGTGAGTTTTGGGGTTTATCTCTTTAAACCCTTTAATTATATTTAACAGCTTTAGTGAGCCATAATTCACATACCATACAATTCATCCACTACATACAATTCAGTGGTTTTCAGTATATCTTCAGATATATACTACAATCCCACAGTTAATTTTAGAAGATTTTCATCACTTTATGATATGGGTTGGCTGTGTCCCCACCCAAATCTCATCTTGAACCGTAGTTCCAATGATCCCCATGTGCCATGGGAGGGACCTGGTGGGTGGTAATTGAATTACGGGCACAGTTACCTCCATGATGTTGTTGTGATAGTGAGTTCTTACAAGATCTGATGGTATTATAAGGGGCTTTCCCCCTACCTTTGTTCTGCACTTCTCCTTGCTGCTGCAATGAGGAAGGACATGTTTGTTTCCCCTTCTGCCATGATTGTAAGTTTCCTGAGGCCTCTCTAGCCCTTTAGAACTGTGAATCAATTAAACCTCTTTCCTTTATAAATTACTCAGTCTCGGGTGTGTCTTTATTACCAGTGTGAGAATAGACTAAGACACTTTTTAAAAACTTCAGTTTTTACATGTGAGAAAATTCAGTGCAAAGGATTTGCTCAATGTTATACATAGGAAAAGCTTTGTTTTCTATTACGGTCTAATTTTATAACAAATGACTAAATAAAAATGAACTAAAAAATCACAACATGGATTGCTTGCTGGGCTAGAGTCATTGATATTCATGTTCTGCCCTGGAAGAAAGCATATGATATGGTGGCATCAGACTTGGGCTAAGCTGGAGGCTCGTGTTCTGTTTTCCTGTAGTTCTCACCAGTTAGCTCTGGGACATCTTCTCTCTGCACCTTGGTTTCCTCATTTGTAAAAGGATTTTGTAATACTCGGACCCCAAGAGTTCCTCTGCCATCCCAGCACCTGTTCAGTTATGATGTGCTCATTATTACCTATTCAGTGTTGCTGGGTTCCAGCTTCCTTACATTCATAGTTTCCAGACCCCTGACATCTGTGAGATGGCCACTGCTATTACTGAATTATATATCAAAAGTCCTCATTCAGTGAGATAAAACTGACCTTCCCAAGGCTTCACTAACAGAAAGTGATGGAGATCAAGTTCAAACAATCCCAGGATTGTATCTATATTACATTAAAATAAATAGACTCTAGGTATCCAGATGAGAAAGCAAGAATCATTCAAATTTAGTGAGACAACAGGGTAGATATTCGTAAATTATTTGCTTGGTTTTTTGAGTCCCATTAGTAGGAACATAATATATTTTTATTGGGAAAACAAGAGTACATATGCTGTTTCACAGGCTTGCACCTGAGTTAATTGTGAATACACAGAATGACTGTAATGTCTAAAAGGCTCTTTGTGTGTGACTGAAACATGTTGAACACTTAAGCTAGATAAAAGGGTTATTTGGCATTTACCTTTTATCCCTTTTAGTTCTCTTGTATGAAGCTTCATTTTATTTATTTATTTATGTATTTATTATTATTATTATACTTTAAGTTGTAGGGTACATGTGCATATGTGCATAACGTGCAGGTTTGTTACATATGTATACTTGTGCCATGTTGGTGTGTTGCACCCATCAACTCGTCAGCACCCATCAACTCGTCATTTACATCAGGTATAACTCCCAATGCAATCCCTCTCCCCTCCCCCTTCCCCGTGATAGGCCCTGGTGTGTGATGTTTCCCTTCCCTTCTTATTTGATTGATGTTTGGGTGTCTGCCATGGGGCTGTGGATCTTGATAACGTCACAACCACTTGGGCAGACTCTGTGTTCTTGGTTCTAATTAACTGAGACACACCAGCCTTGACTTCAAGTTCCATTACCCATTGCACTTGGTGAGCAGGCTTGCCCCTGCCTGGCAGGAACTAATCAACCAGCCAGCATATGTGCTGGGCAGACAGGGCCTGAGACAGGCAACAGGTTGTCTTCTCTTATGGATTGCCCCAGTTAGACCTCATTTTAGCTGCCTTTGCCTCTCGGAAATGGGGCAGGGGTGAGAATTAGAACTGTGCTTCATAATACGTGTCACATCCTAGTGTCATGGCTCTGCTTGGCATAGTTACGAGCAGCGAGGCCTTCCTTTCAAGACTCTACCACCTCTCAGATCACATATATTTCAGCCTTTGTGTTTCTCCCTACTTTTCCCCAGCAAAGGCTCCTCTCCTTTGGCCAATACAATTTAAATTCTGATCTGTCACTTATGAGCTAAGCTAATTTTGGTGAGCTGCTTAACTTTCCTGAACCTTATTTTCCTCATCTTGGAAAAGGAGGGTTGCTATGTAGGTTGAAAGAAACATAAAATCCATAATGACATTTCAAAAACACTGCCTATAACTTAGTGGGTAGTTCACAAACATATTTTCTAATTCACATCCTTCCTTTCTTTTCCTTGTTCTAATATATCCTAAGATCCTACTGTCATGAACTGCTCTCTAATCTTGCTGTCAGATTTTGCCACTACTTAACAATCTGGGTAATGATCATGATTGCAGTTAGTTTTCCTCTTTATCTCACAAAGTCTTGGGTATCAAGAGTTGCTGAATATGTCCTGTGTTGAACGTGTATGTCCTCCTGTGCAGACAGAAGTGTCCAGGCTATGATGGTCATTAGCTATCTATATTCAGGTGTTACCAGAAGGGAAGGATGACCATCATTGAGAATAAGCTTTTACCCCAACCTAAGGGGAAATTGGGGCACATTTTCTGTTCCAGGAGTGCCTGTGGGAGAATAGGAACTTCAAGAGCCACACCTGCTGAGGGGGTACACAATAACCTAAGGGTGTGTCCAGCTATGCACCTTCTGATAACTGTAGAGTCTGTTCCCACCCTTGCCAAGAGCTCACGCAGGAGGGGTTCACAGACAGGAACTGTGAGAAGATCCTTGGAAGTGCTGCTGAACCCAGCTGCTGGGTCTGCGAGGTAGTGTGGGGCTAGACACTGTCCTGTGACAGTAGTCACTGAGATATGCCACCAGGAGTTACTGTGTGACCTTTAAGGATAGGCACCGGATGTTTGGCATTCTGAGGAGAAAATGGACTGTGCTACATTTTTGGTAACGTTCTTGCTGAACAGAGAGAGAACAACATTTTTTTTAGCAAGATGTATTATGGAATTGGTAGCCCAGAAGATTCCGGCAGGTGCTTGAATCAGTTATCAAGAAATAGACACCTGGTTCTTCAAACTGCTGGTACATTGAACACTATTTCCATGCCTTCTATAAGTAAATAAAATATAAATAAATGTGCATATATATGTATATATTATGTATGTAAAATAAAATATACTATCCAGATAAAAAAGAAAATCTTATTCCAACAAATATTTTTTGGAAAGATCTTTCTGTTAAGAAAGAGAAGAGAATACACAGCCAGTCTATTTTAGTGTGAGATGGTGGTCTATAAAGAATGCAAACTGGGGAGGGGGAGAATAAATGAAGCAAAGGAGGAGAAAAGAAAAAGATATATTTAATAAAGATTCTGAACTTTTCTAAGAAAATGAGCCCTTGTTCATAGCAAAAAACCAGCGAGTGGCTGTGGGCTCCATATAGATTTTAGGAAAACAAGGCAGGGGACCCCTGATTTTTTTTTCTTGCATCAATTTGTTGTGATTTAGAAAAATGAGTATTGAGAAAATGTCATGCTTAGAAAAGGTAATACCCAATGCTGGTAATTATACAATAAAATGGACATTCATACAGTGCCAGTGGTAGTATAAACTGGCACTGGAATAGACCTTTTGGAAAGCAATTTGGCAGCATAGGTCAAAAGCCACTAAGTGCACATTTATTGTAACTCAGGAACTACATTTGAATTTTTTTTGTCTTAAAGAAATTATCCAAAAACACGGCAAAGCTGGCATTTCTGTGTGCACAGAAATGATATTGAAAGATATTTTTCATAATTTTTAAGAGAAATAAATTGAATATTCATCTATAGTGGAATAATTAAGTAAGTATCATGTCTACTCATTGGAATTTTAAGCAGCAACTTAAAAGAATATATAGAAACATTGAAAATTTTCAAGATTTTATGTTAAATGAATAAGTATATTACATACTAGAAAATAAACAAATTTATGCCTATTATTAAAATGGAATTTTAAATTAACCCCCAAATTTTAAATTCATTCCACGTGATACATTTCCCAAAGTCTTTAAGGCAATGCCTCTGAAAGCTGTATTAGCTGCAGAGTAGCTTGTGTTCATGTTTTTAGCTGATGGAAACCTAATTCTTGGTAAGCTAATATACCTCCCAATCTTGAACTGGTTATGGAGATAGAAAATGTAAGAGTACTTGTGTTTTGAAATTTACCAAATGATCCAGCAAGTCTAAAGTATCTTCCAAAGCAGGAGAAAACAATACCACATGCCCACACCAAAACTTGCATGTGAATGTTTATAGCAAGATTATTCATAGTAACCCAAAAGTGGAAATAACTCGAATGTTCATCAACTAGTGAATGGATAAACAAAATATGGCATATCCATCCATACAATAGAATGTTATTCAGCAGTTAAAAGGAATGGAGTATGATGCATGCTACACTGCAGGTGAACCTCAAAAATATGCCAAGTGCAGACAACCAGAGGCAAAAGTCCAATCCTGTATGATGCACTTTATATGAAATGTACCTGTAGGACAAAAATATAGAGATGTAGAATAGATTCATGTTTGCCTGGGTTGGATATGAAGAAAAAGTTAAATTCCAAATAGGCAAAGGAATTTTATTGGAATTTTGAGAATGTTCTAAAACCGGATAGCAATGGAGTTTGCACCATGCAGTAAATTGACAAAAAATCATGAAATTGCACACTTAAAATAATTATTTTATGGTATACCTCAATAAAATTGTTGCAAAAATCTGCTTTACTCATCTGGTATAGTCAATATTAAAATTAGAATAAATTTTGAGATTTTCTTGGAGCACTGAGGAACCTGGTTTAGAATGTTGTGTGCTAGAATAAGTGCTTTTTGCAGAAATGTGAAGGTTCTTTGATTTTCTGTCTCCCACTGCTTATCTGACTGATTTTTCACAAGTATCCATGTAAAACTCTGCTTACTAGCCCATGGTAAAACTCAGGCAGCTGAAACGTGGAGGGATGGGGTGGCTGGTCATTCTGAGGGTACCCTGCAGAGCTGTGATGTAATCTTACCTGCACCAAATATGCTCTATTTTAAGTTACAAAGCACTCCAAAATACAGAAAAGCATACAAAATAATACAACAGACTTGTTAAAACTCACTACTCAGATCTAGGAAATGTTAACATTTTTTCAATCTTTGTGTTATATTTTTGAGAAATAAAAAGATGCGATTTGGCGAAGGCACCCTCCCACCACATTTCTCTACCTCCTCCCACTGCACAGGTAATCACATGTTGGAAGTTGGTGATCACTTTTTCTGGGTATGTTTTCATAATTTATCTTATGTGTGCTTCTATATAGCTTGGCATCTTCACTGTTATAACTTAGCATTTTCACTGCTGGAGTGACAGATTCCCCAACTGCATGAAGCTCTATCTGTAAACATGTGTCAGGCCTCCACAAGCCACAGTCTCCAAGCTTTCTAGTCATGGCTGCAGGCTGGCTGCAGCTCAAGCATCACTTCTTCCCACAGCAAATGGAAAATCTAAAAAGTAAGAGAACTTGCTTCTCACAAGCATCTCACTTTTCATCATGAGGAAAAACATTAGAAGTCTCCAAAAGATTTAACAAACTTAATCCTGTGCCAGGTTTGGGTTATATGTTCACAATCAGCCTAGGTTGGACATGAAGATGGCCCTGAGATTCTTACTTCTGGTGGACATACCCTGCACAATTGTTTGCCTTGAGTGTGGGTGCAACCTGAGAAGATGATGTATCACTCCTCTGCATAGGCTATAAATCAGTCACTGTTGAGTTACTCAAAAGGGGTACCATTCTGGGTGGGCCTTCCCTAATCAGAGGAGCTTTTAAATTAAGATGAAGCATCAGAGAGATGAGCTTTTAAAGCCAACAGTCATGTCCTGAACTGCCTATTGGAGCCTTGAGGCAGAGAATAGTGGTGGCTGCTAGGAGCTGAGAGAAGTCTCCATCTAACAACTAATGAGAAAATTAGGACCACAGTCATATAAGCACAAGGAAGTGAATTTTGCCAACAACCAGGGAGCTTGGAAGAGAACCCTGAGTCTCAGGTAAAATCCTGGCCCTGGTCAACACCTGAATACCATCCTGGTGAGATCCTGAGCAGAGGACCTAGCTAAGCTATGCACAGACTCCTGATCTGCAGAAGCTGTGAGATAATAAAGGCCTGTTGTTTTAAGCTGCTAAGTCCGTGGCAATTTGTCATGCAGCAGTAGAATACAAATGCATCCATAAGTGAGTCACTGGGAATAGTAATTACATCAATTGTCATTTATCACTTGAAGATTTCAGAGGGGTCTGTCTTCCTTGGATTTATTTCTATCATGTAATTTTACACATTCTATTTTTTTATGCTTCTCCTCTGCTTTTCATTCCTGCTTTTAATTATACTGATTAAATTTTCTCTATTCACCCAAACACACATTTTTCTTCTACTGGTATTTATTTTCATTCTTGTAAATGAGACACAACAAATAATTTTAATATAATAAAATTTAAATTGAAGCAATGTCACTATAATTTTTATTTTCCTCTCATCTTTCATGATCCTATAGTGTAGCATTTTAATTCTAATTTGTTTTCAATCAATACTATCTAAATAGTAACTATAATAATTATTTTCCTTATAACAAAAAAATTATATTTATTTACATGTTTACCAGTAATTTATTTGCTCACCACGGCTCCTTGTATCACCCTTCTTATTCTTGGTATAGGTTCTTTCTTTTGTTTTTGTTTATTTGTTTTGGTAGAGACAGAGGCTTGCTCTGTTGTCCAGGGTAGAGTACAGTGGTGCAATCCTAGCTCACTGCAACCTTGAACTCCTGGGCCCAAGCCATTCTCCCACCTCAATCTCCTGAGTAACTGGGACTACAGGTGTGTGTCCCCACAACTAGCTAGTTTGTAAATTTTTTGTATTGATGTGGTTTTGCTATGTTACCCAAGTTGGTCTTGAACTCCTAGGATCAAATAATCCTCCTGTCTTGGCCTCCTAAAGTGTTGGGATTACAGGCCTGAGCCACCATGCCAGGCTGTCTTACCTCTTGAATGACAGTTTCAACAGATCTAATGAGAATTTAGTCATGTGGGTGTGGATGGCTCTGGTGTTGTGTTGGAATGGGAATGGAATCAGTAAAAAGAACTATAAAGCCACACTCTTTTGAAGTCACTCTGTACCCGATTCCTATGCCATAGATTACACCATTTTTGAGTAAAATCTCTTCCAATTCTACCAATCTGGATATCCCAGGACTCAAAGAGAATACCAATACAAGCTATAAATGCATCTCAGTGCATTGTACCAATGCAATTTTATTAATAGTACCTATATTTAATTTTTATGTATTTCTAAAGACTGCAATTTTAAATAAAGAGAAAGTTACACGCAAGGGAAAAAGGAAAAAAAAAATGTAGTATACCAAAATGCTTAGGGTATTTGTAGTAATGTAGTAGAATCTGATTTCTTTTCTTACAATCATCCATTCTCCAAAAAATTTTAAATTCCAGCTATGCTATGTTCATAATGCAAAAATTGGTACTAACAAACTAAGATGCAAAGCATTATTTATAGTGCAGAGACCGGGGTCAGAGATTATGGCCTTTACTGCTGGCTGCAGTGCAGATATTTCCAACAGCTTTCTCCTTGTGTTCTGAATGCTGTGGGGATTTTATTGGCTTGAGCTCCACAGATATGATTCCAGTATGATTATAAAGTAATAAAAATTCAGTAAACAACTCATAGTAGGCATTGTGTACAATCATAAAATGTCAGGACTCAGGAAAACAGTGCCAGGTGCTGACTTTTAAAAGGATCACTGTCACATTTTAATAAAAACATTTGTTTAGCATCACAAACATGCAAGCCATTGAATATACTTGCTTTGGGTTGCTGGAATTAAGATGAGGATTGTCTTAGCTCTCATCCTAAGACCTGCAATTCTCACCTGCTCACAAAGTAAGAGAATTGTCAGTGTTGCTGCTGAGTCCATCCCTACACAAAATAATGACAAAACTCGCCAGTCTCCCTTGCAGCTAAGTGTGACCATTTGACTACATTCAGTTCTACATAATTGGACTAGAAGAAACATGTGCAGCTTCTGGGGTGGGTGCTTAAATGATGGAGCTACTCCCTTTCTTCCTCCCTTCCTCCATCCTAGAACTTGACCATGGATATGATGGCGAGTCATCTCATGCAGAGGAACACGGGACCGGTAAGCTTTTCCTGCAAAGTACCAGAATGTTAGTACTTTGGGCTTTGTGGGATGAACAGTCCCTGTTACAACCACTCAACTTTTTTTGCTGTAATAGAAGAGTGTCCATGAACAAGACTTTAACAAATGAGCATGGCTGGATTATAATAAAATTCTGTCTGCTAAGACAGGTTTTGGGCCTCATTTTGCCCACAGCCTTAGTTTGCATATCTCCACTCTAAGAAGGATGCAACAAATATATTGTTGATAATTCGGTCTTTGGAGGACAGCAGGGTCTTCCCATTGAAATCCACAAAATATAAAAGCACATAAAATTAAATACAGGAGGTTGGTATATAGTGATAATTGCATATGAGAGGCCAAGTTGGGGGGGCATCTAGAGAGCAGTAGAAGCGGGAAACCACCTGGATTGAAGGATATAGTGGGAGGCACGACCACCAGGGACCAAGACTGGGTTTCCCCACTCAAGGCCACAGCCACAGCTCTAGAGCTTCCCCTTTGGAATTCTGATCTGAGATGAGAAATAGCCCTTCAGCTTGCTTAAGCTGCTGCTGCTTGCATCTATATGACATGCAATTCACTAATGTCGTAATGCCAGAGACTTGTGCCTTCAGTGCATGGGTGGGGAACTGTGTATACAAAGACAGTCTGGTTTGGAAGCTCATGTGTCTCATCCCCTGGCCCAGGATTTCAATCAAGTTTGGAACTCCTATTGCCTTTTAGAAATAGGAAAAGTAATTCCAAGTTTAGGTGCAAGTTGCAGAAATAAAATTCTTCTCAATGTCCCAGTTCCTTTTTTCTTTGTTTAAACTTGAAATGAGGAAATTGCAGAAGGCATGTTATGGTGTAGCATGTGGCATCTCTGCTTTTCTCTCTTTGGAATTGGGCCATTCATGTAGGCGACGTGAAAGACTGGGTGGGCTGTGGGCTTGTGCTAAGCCCTGAGGTAGCCCTGGGCAATTCAGTGAATACCACGATGTCACCTCTACATGGTGATTTCTGATAAAATGACATAGTGATAATTGCATCTGATCCCTGCCTTCAGTGTGCTTGAAATGGGAACAAGTCGAATGGTGCCGCTGAGGAAGTAACTGCCTTATCTTCCCACGACCTGCAATTGCCATGCTCCTGAGACAGTGCTCCCTGTGCTTTTACTGCTCTTTCCCTCCACACTGCACTTGCCATTCTTTGATGCTCTTTTTTCCTTCATTGCAACCAAGCATTGAATTATCTCAAAATTTTTTTGAAATGGTAGAAGTACAGATGCATACAGAGGTAGATAGAGATGCAGAGAGGTGGAATAGAGAGGGGAATTGTGCCTGTATAAGTCTTACACAACAGTCATTTTATATTTAGACTATTCCGTAGTCATTTTGGAATATATATGTGAAGAAATGATTACAATGCAAAGATAGATAAAACAGAAAAATAAAGAGAGGGAGAAAAACAATAAAACCTTAATGTTTTTCTTGGTTATGCAGTACTAGAGGAACTGAAATGTATTCCTGGTGTGGCTTCGTCTTAGTTTTACATTAAAACAAGATGAGCAGAGCCAGGAATGGTATTGCTTTCTCAGTGCCTATGAGGCTTTATCAGTGAGACTAGCACTGTTTTTGTCATTAGTTTCACCTTGCGATATAAATGCATTGGAAAGTCTTCTCCAGTAAATTTCATAAGTATCTAAACAGCTGGTCCTTTAGAAATATATTTTTGCTGACATATATTTACCTTAATGCAAAACTTATAAAAGAGAAATGTAAACGCTCAAATGTGTTCCAAACGAAGGCATTCTCATTATAGACATTTTGCCTATTTTTTGGAAAACATTATCAGGCAGAAAACTGAAGCTTGAAACATGGCATGATAAAATTCACTTACTGTCTGGAGATCTGCTTCAAGTAAGGCTACTCCAGGTGACAGTGAGTTCTTGATAGATTCCATGGTATTACCTGATGATAAGGAATGACGAGGAGAATAGCAGTAACAGTGTAGGCTTTACCTACCTTCCCTTCCTCTGTTCTCATCTCTCATTAAAATCTCCCATCACACAGCTTTTCCCAAAGTAAGAGTTTTATAAAATGCATGATTTGTAAGCTCTTCTGGAAGAACAACTAAAAATGGGTTGTGTGTTCAGCAGTTGTGAGTCCAACTGGGAGCTCCCTTTGGGGAGGCGTAACATATTCTTGTCTAGTATAGCCCATACTGTGTGCTTCTTGCTACCATTTGCCTGCCTGGAGGTGACAGATTCGTTGCCATCAATTACAAATATATTTTCTTAAATGGTGATTATTTTGGGTATTTCCAAAATCCTTATGAACACTGGCAAGTCAGCCTTTTATATTGGTATTCTCTTCTGAATGTTTAAACAGAGACATTCTTTTCTTTATTTTTATTTTTTAACGCACACCTTCCCGTCTTCAAGAGTTTAAACTTTATAGCCTCATTTGTTGTGCCAAGCACAGCAGAAGAGCTTTAAGTTGATTGTTGTCAAGTGCTCAGTAATTTGATTGAGGAGATTCGAAGATTTTGAACAACAGTCTGGTTTAGTTGAATGCATCTTCTCTAAGTCATGGTAATTCTCTCCTTGCAAGTTTAACACTCTGTGAATGAAGCCATTTCATCAATATCACCCTCTCCACTTGGAGAAGAATCTGACTGAATTGATTTTAGAGACAAGAGAAGTATCCTTGAATTTTCTAATATTTCCATGCTGTGCTCTTTGCTGTCATTAATTTGCTGATTTAACCCTATACTTCTGGCTACTTGACTTCATGCCTAGCAGACACTGCTGCCCCCACCAGACCCCAAGGTGCAGGCTTTGGCTTAAGTGTTTGGTATGATGGACTGTGTTATTGTCCTCCAGGGTGCAATTTCTACGATGAGGTTTCCTGTCTACATTTTGCTTTCTCCTTTCTAAGTTAGGTGCGAGGATTGAAAAGAGGACCAGAATAAAATCTGGTCTGTTCACAGTTGAAAGGGTACCTAATGCCAGCTGGTCCAAAATCAATCCAAATTTCTAATGCTGTATAACCCAGAACAAAGCCTCTGAATTTAAATATCTATTTTCCTATCACTATCAGCATACATTATTATATATAATACAAAGAAAAATTTTATATAAATCTTTTAATTTTAATTTACAATGCAATTCACATACTGTTTCTGAATTACTATTTTATTAAACTATTACAATTAGAATTTTTTTTTTTTTTTTCAGGGAGTAGAAAAGATATACTTCACAAAAATGGGATTTGTTTCCTGAATAAAAACTGGTTGCAAGCTCGCTAAAGTAAATTCTAATAGCATGTAAAATGAGAAAAATAACCACCCAGAAATTCTATGATTAAGAGACAAGAATAATTTAGTTTTATATTATAAATGTGTACACACATATTTCATAAAATTAGAAGCATACTGTTTTTAAATACATTCTACATGTGCTTAAATATGAGCAAGATTTTTCCCATGGGATTACGGTCATCACTTGTTATCCATGGGGAACTGGTTCCAGGACGACCTCACATACCAAAATCTGAGGATGTTCAAATCCCTGATATAAAATGGTGTATTATTTTCACATAACCTATACGGCCTCCTGTGTACTTTAAATCATCTCTAGATTACTTATAATATCTAATACAATCTCAATGCTATATAAATTGTTGCTATATTATATTGGTTTTTATTTGTATTGTTTTTATTGTTGTACTCTTTATTTATTAAATATTTTTGATCTGCCATTGGTTTAATCTGTAGATACAAAACTTGCAGCTATGGAAGCTAGCTGTGTATCTCTTATTTACAGAATTTTTAATAATAGAACCCTAATATTTGGGATATTTTAAAGGAACACACCTATCATATTATAAGATAAAATAATGCATATATTACTATTTTTATCATCCTTTGATATTTTCACATATTTTAATTCCTTTTTTTTTATTATTATTATACTTTAAGTTGTAGGGTACATGTGCATAATGTGCGGGTTTGTTACATATGTATACTTGTGCCATGTTGGTGTGCTGCACCCATCAACTCGTCATTTACATCAGGTATAACTCCCAATGCAATCCCTCCCCCCTCCCCCCTCCCCATGATAGGCCCCGGTGTGTGATGTTCCCCTTCCTGAGTCCAAGTGATCTCATTGTTCAGTTCCCACCTATGAGTGAGAACATGCGGTGTTTGGTTTTCTGTTCTTGTGATAGTTTGCTAAGAATGATGGTTTCCAGCTGCATCCATGTCCCTACAAAGGACGCAAACTCATCCTTTTTTCTGGCTGCATAGTATTCCATGGTGTATATGTGCCACATTTTCTTAATCCAATCTGTCACTGACGGACATTTGGGTTGATTCCAAGTCTTTGCTATTGTGAATAGTGCTGCAATAAACATACGTGTGCATGTGTCTTTATAGCAGCATAATTTATAATCCTTTGGGTATATACCCAGTAATG